>NW_025799850.1:72728-372728 GCF_021613505.1 Equus quagga
CAAGACAAAGCAAGTCAAGTACACAAAGAAATATAATTATCAAGAAAACTGCTTGAAAGAGGTAAAACTTTAAGTAAGTGATTATTTTTAAATAAACTTTTAATTTTATAATGCTTTAGATTGAGAGAAAAGTGGCAACAATGGTACAGTGAGTTTCTGTATACTCCTCACCCACTTTCCCCAATTGTTAACATCTTATATTAGTATGATATGTCTGTCACAACTAAGGAATCAACATCAGTATGTTGCTATTAACTAAACTCCACACTTTATTTGGATTTTACCAGTTTTCCCTAAATGTCCTTTTTCCCCTCCAGCATCCCATCCAAGATATCACATTCCATCTAGTCATCATGTCTCCTCCGTCTTCAGTGTGACAGTTTCTCACACTGTTCCACGACAGTTTTGAGGAGCAATGAAAAAGTATTTTGTCGAATGTCCGTTAATTTTGTTTGTCTGCAATTTATCTCATGGTTGTATAGGATTATGGATTTTGGACAATACCTCAGAGGGGAAGGGCATTTCTCATCACATCATATCAAGCTCTTCACTGATGATCTAAACTTCGGTTACTAAGCTAAAGTTCTATTTGCCTGGTTTCTCCACTATAAATTTACCTTTTCTTTTTCTTTTACTTTATTCTTTAGAAGTAAGCCACTAAGTACAGCCCACAGTCAAGAGGAGGAAGAATTTGGAATTTTTATACAAAGAAGATGTGTGTCTTGATTTTTACTTATTTATTTATGCAATCATTTCTTTATATCACTATGGACTCATAGATATGTATTTTATACCTTGGTTTATAATCTAATACTTTTTTTTAAATTTGTTGCTTAAATTGTTTCAGCTTTGGCTATTTGGAGATTTTCATTGTCTCTATGTCCTTTTACGTGCCCCTATGTTTTTGTTTTTAAATATTTCCTGGAGTACAGTAATTATTATTATTATTATTATTTGGGTCAGGAAGATTTGCTCTGAGCTATCATCTGTTGCCAATCCTCCTCTTTTTCATACGTGGGTTGTTGCCACAGCATGGCTCGGTGAACTGTGTGTATCTGCGGCTGGATCCAAACCTGCAAATCCTGGGCTGCCGGAGTGAAACATGCCACACTTACCACTACAACACAGGGCCAGTTCCTATAATAATTACTTTTAATGAATTTTAGAGCATATATTTTTTGACTGTGAATGTACTAAATGTTCACTTTAAGGAATTTGAAATCTATATAAAGTTACAAAGAAAGGGGGAAAACACGTATATTCTTAAAGAGAGAATGTTGGAAGAATTTCTACACAATAAATGGTACTTTAGCGGATTCCATGATAAGGATCTGTTGTATTGGTTTGTCACATTAGAGAACAGCATTCTCCAACAAAGAGATGTCAATATCAATGACGGTAAGATAGAATTATCTTATGGATACACTGAGACAGCTCTATACTTATCTTGGGCAGCTACTGGGTATACCTGGTGTTGACCTTTGGTCACAATAAGGATTAGATAGGCTAGCTAGTAATTTATGCTGTGCTATTTAATGTTTGACTATTTCTATCAGTTCCCAGAGCCCACTTGTCTTCACCGCTTGGGGATGTATCAACTGATGGTGTATATCCAGTTTAACCTGTTACACAGTCTAGGTTGATGCTATGATGATTGGGCTATCAAAACTCCACTGTGAACCTTTCCCTGAACTCTCCAGAAAGTGTTGTTTCTCCTCTAGGTCTTGACAGTTAGTAATCTGAATCTAAGCATGTCCCGATAAATGAAAAGGGCTCTGGAGATCTACGCCTTCACTTTTGTTCTCTTGACATATCCTATCATTTATTTTTATTAAAGTCTTTTTGTGTGTGAGGAAGTGCAAGTCCACTACTGAGTCTGAATTGGCACAGACCTCTCTAAAGAGTTTGGTCTCCCTGTAAGATCCTGAGTAGAACCAAAAAAAAAAAAAAAAAAGAAAGAAAGAAAGAATAGGAAACTGGAGGGAAAATTAAATTGATTGTAAAATTCTAGTACTATGAACCACTAAGAAAAACGACTGCAAGTCTGAAGGAATAGTGTTTTTAGGCCTTATCTAATCTGCACCTGAGCATCTTCTGTCTCCTCATCGCTCCCGACACCTAGGCTCTTTGCCATTCCTTCCTTCCCTCTGCTTCACTTTGATTTTATCTACTTAACAGAATGTCTTGGAGAATACTCAATTTCAAATGTATATAAAGATATTCCTCATTCATTTTTGGAGTTACAAAATACTTCAAGGAGTTAAGATATCAGAGTTCACTCAACTAATCTCTAACTGAACTACATTTATGTTTGTTAATCTTTTACTACTTAAAAAACTACTGCAATAAATTTTAAAGTGCAAGACTTACTATATGGCCACAGTAATAAAAATACTGCAATATTGGCTAAATAAGAGACGAATAGATCAATGGAACAGAATAGAGAGCCCAGAAATAGGTCCATGCCAATATAGTCAATTGTTCTTTGACAAAGCATCAAAGACAATACAATGGAAAAAATAATTTTGTCAATAAATTGTGCTAGAAGACCTAAAAATCTATTTGAAAAAAATAAATAAATATAGACACAACTTGCACCCTTCACAAAAATTAAATCAAAATAAGTCAGACCTAAATGTAAAATGAAAAACCATCAAATTCCTAGAATTTAATATAGGAGAAAACCCAGATGACCTTGGGTATGGTGATGCCTTTTTAGATACAACACCAGAAGCATGATGCATGAAAGAAAAAAATGATAAGCTGGACTTCATTAAATTAAAAGCTTCTCATCTGTGAAAGACATTGTTAAGAGAATGAAAAGACAAGCCGCAGACTGGAAGAAAATATTCATAAAACACATATCTGATAATAGACTGGTATCCAAAATATACACAAAACTCTTAGAAGAAAATAAACAGAATGGACAAAAGATCAGAACAGACACTTCACAAAAAAGGAGATGCAGATGGCAAATAAGCACATGAAAAGATGCCCCACATTATATGTCATCAGGGAAGTGCAAATTAATACAACAATAAGACATCACAACATGCCTATTAAAAGGGCTAAAATCCAAATGCTGACAACACTGAATACTGGAGAGGATGTGGAGCAACAAGACTCTTATTCATTGCTGTTGGGAAAGTAAACGGTAGCCACTTTTGAAGAAACTTTATATATTTCTTGCAAAATTAATCATATTCTTACCATATGATCCAGAACTTGTATTCATGGTACTTACTGAAATAAGTTAAAAATGCATATACTCGTAAACATCATCTCACAAATGTTTATAGTAGTTTTATTCATAATTTCAAAAACTTTGAGGCAGCTAAGATGTCCTTCAGTAGGTGAATGGATAAACTGTGATACTTCCAGACAATGGAATATCAATCAGTGATAAAAAGAAATGAGCTATCAAGCCATGAAAAGAACTAGAGGACCCTTAAGTGCATATTACTAAGTTAAAGAAGCCAGTGTGAAAAGACTATATGATTCCAACTATATGACATTCTAGAAAGGCAAAATTATGGATACAGTGAAAAGATCAATAGTTTCCAGCAGTTTGGTGAGAGGAAGGGAGGAGTAAGTGGAGAACGGGGGATTTTTAGGGCAGTAAAACTAACCTGTATGATAGTATAATAGTGGATCTTTGTCATTATACATTTGTCAAAATCCATAGACTGTACAACACAAAGAATGAACCCTAATTAACTTTGGTTGATAAGGATGAGTCAGTGTTAGTTCATTGTAACAAATGTGCCACACTGCTGCAGGTTATTAATGGTATGGCAGGCCGTGCGTGTGCAGTGGGGAGGGTGTATGTGGGAACTCTGTAGTATCTGCTCAATTTTCTATAAATCTTACATTATTCTAAAAAATAAAGTAAATTAGTTAGAAAAATACTGCTTTTTGGACTTACACTATGAATATAAAATTTTTTTGTAGTTTTACTATTTTATTTTGGGAATAGATTCCAAGTGTTCTTGGATTAATAAGTATCTCTTTTAAAAGTAGTCTTGAAAAAATCTGAAAAGATAAGCCAACTTCTGATTTGGGTTATGACAAAAGCTTAGAAATTATCACTCATATTCTCTTAAAAACAACAAAAAGCTGAACAAACTAAAAATAAACAAGTATTCTTACATCAGTCAGGAAACTGATGTCACAAGGCAAACTCCCACCCCTAAAACTGCAGAGATCAGTAAATACAGAGAATCACGGCTGTGACCAGGCACTGGTAAGAGAATGAATACACAAGCCATTGACTGGAAGAAATATTTACTACATATATATCTGATAAAGGACTTTGTGATGGTTAATGTTATGTGTCAACTTGACTGGGCTAAAGGATGCCCAAATAGCTGGTAAAACATTATTTCTGGGCTTGTCTATGAGGGTGTTTCTGGAGGACATTAGAATTTGAATTGGTATACTGAGTAAAGACGATTGCTCCTTACTAGTGCAGTGAGCATCATGCAATCCCTTGAGGGCCTGAATACAACAAAAAGGTGGAGATAGGGTGAATTCTCTCTTGGCTCGAGTTGGGACATCCATCTTCTCCTTTCCTTGGACATTGGCCATCCTGGTCCTTGGGTCTTCAGACTCAGACCAGGACTTAGCCCATCAGCTCCTCTGGTTCTCAGGCTTTCAGATTTGGACTGAATTACACCACTCGCTTTCATGGTTCTCCAGCTTGTAGACAACAGATCATGGGACTTCCTGGCCTCCATAATTGCATGAGTCAATTCCTATAATACATGTCTTTATATATCCGATTGGTTCTGTTTCTCTGGAAAACCTTAACTAATACAAACTTGTATCCAAATATACAAAGAACTCTAAATTCAACATTAAGAAAGCAAACAACCCCATTAAAGAATGGGCGGATAATCTGAATGGATATCACACCAAGGGGATATAAAGATGGCAAATAAACATTTTAAAAGGTGCTCAACATCATATGTCATTAGGGAATTGTAAATTAAAATAATAATAAGATGCCAGTACACTCTACTAATATAGCTCAAATCTAAAACACTGACCACACAAATGCTGGTGAGGATATGGGGCAGCAGAACTCTCATTTGTTGCTAGTGGAATGTGAAACGGTGCAGCCCCTTCAGAGGGCAGTGCATCACTTCTTACAAAGCTAAATGTAATCTTAGCACACAGTCCAGTAATCACACCTTTAGGTACTTCCCCAATTGAATTGAAAACTTATGTTCACACAAAATCCTGCACATAAATATATACAAGCCTTATTGATAATTGCCTGAAACTGGAAGCAATTAAGATGTCCTTCAATAGGTAAATGGATAAACAAACTGTGGCACATCCATTTAATGAGCTATTATTCAGCAATAAAAAAGCATGAGCTCACAAACTACATATAGACACGGAAGAATCTTGAATGCATATTGCCATGTGAAAGAAGCCACACTGAGAAGTCTCCATATTGCACTAGTCCAGCAATATGGCATTCTGGAAAAGGCAAAACTATAGAGACAGTAAAAAGATCAGTGTTTGTTAGGGATTTGAGGGAGGAAGGAAAGGGATGGTCAAAATAGCCAAGGCATAGGGGACTTTTAGGATGGTGAAAGTATTCTGTATGATATTGTAGTGGTGGATAAAAGATGTAATGCACTTGTCAAAACCCATAGAACTGCACAATATGAGTGACTCAATGTAAATGATGGACTTTCAGTAACAAAGATATATGAATATTGGTTTATTCACTGTAGCAGATGTTTCATGCTAATGCAAGATGTCGATAATAGAGGAAACTATGGAAGGGGGTTCAGATAGTGTATGGGAATTCTCTGCATTATTTGCTCAATTTTTCTGTAAATTTAAAACTATTCTAAAAAAATGAAGTCGATTAATTTAAAAAAATGTTAATCCTACTCCTAGAGAATTCGAAAACCTTACATTCTTCTTTCACAATGATAAATCAGTAGGAATCTTTCCTCTTAGTTATAAAAAAGGAAATTCAATTTGGTTGAGTAGCTTAAGAATCGAAAAAGCAGATATATTCATTAGAGAAGGGAAATTATCTATAATTTACCTCAGGTCTTTGTTCTGAAAATGATGCATAAACATTCATGTGTATCATGACAAATAGACATTGAAAAGTGTAGAAGAAATTAGGTAAGGAAAAGGAAATGAAAATGGGAAAGGGAAACAAGATCATAAAAATATATAGATTGTTATTAAGAGAAAAGAAAACATATAATTAAATGACTTGGGTTTCTAGTCTTCCCTCAGGGAAGACTCCATGTGCCTGGCTGATAGTAAGCGCAGAGGATGCACTGTAAGCATCAGGCTGCTACACTACCGCTAGTCTTAGCCAGTTTACACAGAAGACAATAACAACACTGTTTCTTAGTAAATATCAATAGGTAAGGCAGGTCAAAATTTTTTGATAAGCATAATAAGCCTTCAATTAATACCTATGATATCTATTTCTATTTTCCAAAAATCAGTGGGAGAAGCCACAAATAATATAACTGTTATTACATGGACTTGCCAAGACCATTAAAACTGGTCTTTTGTTAGGGCTGTCAAGTTGATTAAGACTCCTACCACAGCTGTGTACAGCAGAACTGAACCTTGCCCGATCTTTCCATACCATCTTCTCACCTTCTGGTGCTGCATCAGACAATGATCTGCTATTTCATAAAGCATTCATGGCCAATTGTTTTGGAAGGGATGGCCAGGTCCTTCTTCCTAGTCTGTCTTCCCCTGGAATCTCCACTGAAAGCTGTCTACCATGGGTGATCCTGCAGGTATTTGAAATACTGGCGGTATTGCTTTCAGTATCACAGCAACATGCAGCCACCACAGTGTGATGACCAAAAAATGGGTGGTGTGGTTCCCTGATCAGAAAACAAACTCGAGCACTGGGGGTGAGTGCACTGATTCTTAATCATTAGACCACCAGGGCTGGCTCATTAAGACCGGCACATGCTCAGTTCCATGTTAGATGGTCTCTGATCAGTTTGGTCATATCACACATGTGCTTTCTCCTTTCTTGATGGGTTACAAATAAAAGCCACTTTCAGTTCTTTTCTCCTTACTTTCTCTTCAGGTCTCTGTGACTGGCATATTTCCCCTTATCTTTACTGATTTAATTAATTTTACTACTATAGGTTCATATATTTTTAAATTAGATAACCATTTTTTACAGGTAATACTTGCACATAGTTCAAATAGCCCAAGAGTAGTATACAACTTAAAATGTCAGTGGCTCCATCCTTCCTCATCCTCAGTTCTCTCTTCAGAGGAATCTATTTTTGTCTGATTTTTCTACTACCTACCCCCATATTTCTAAATACCACACCATTATCTCCTGTTTCTTTTATCTTTCAATTTCAGCCATTTTCAATGGCTAGTTAGTCATATAATCTGTCTTACTTTATGGATAGGAGTTTCACAGATATAACAGAAAAATACACTGATAATATGGTACATGGCTTCATTATCCTATAATATTTATATGTGCATAGTGGAAAAATGCAGAAACAATATAGATTCGACAACAACAAAACTGTGTACAACTGTATTGGGTAGGTAGTAATAGGTGGGAATATATGAGAAACACATCCTCAATTTAATTAGGAGGAAGTAAACTGGAAATACCTATTTCCCCACCTTACTTATTTTCATCTTAGCTATGTGACTTGCTTCCTCCAGTGGAATGTGAGTGGTAGTGAAAATGTGCTATCTCCAAGCCTAGAGTTTAAGGGGCATCATGTGTTTGTCCCTCTTATACTTCTGTTTGCATGATAAAAAACAGACCTTAGGTAGCCTGTTGAACCAGAAAAATGAAGGATATTGGAGCAGACTTGTATTCAGTCCACAACTTGGAGCCAAGCCCTGCCAAGTCAGCTTAGATGGGGTGAACTGCACCCAATCTACAGGTGGGTGAGTGAGAAAGACACGCTTCATGTTTTTTTCTGTTGAGTTTTGAGATGGTTTATTACACAGCTTTAGTGAAGCCGTAAATAATCAATACAACCTCCCTTTCTTGTGTTGGAAATTTCTACAAATATCTGTTGACTCTCAGCTCTCCATTCTTATTCATGAGTTAGGCAATAGCTGTTGTTTAGAACCTATATGTCTGTTTTGGGGGGGAGCTTGAAGGACCCGACTCCTTGTGGGTTTCGCTGTTGTGTCATAAATTCGTTAATGATTTTTTGTTTGCTTGTCAGTCAAGTTTTTCCAAACATGAGTTTTACTAGAACTTTTCTTCTTGACGAGTCATTTTAGCTGGGAAAAATTTCCCAATTTTCTGCCCGGGAGGTATAAAAATCATTGCTAGTATCCAGAGAGTCAATACTTGAAATGGCTAAGGACTCACATTCAGTGTGCAGACATGCACTTCACCCTATCTTTTCACTAAGGCATCTGTCCCACAGTCAGCTATAACTAATGTTTTCATTAGCCTTTCTAGTTTACTTTCTCTGGAAAGAGCATGTCCTTTTTATGTCATGCGGTGCGGTTCCTTGCTGGGCAGAAGTAAAGAATAGAATCTAGTGTTTGACTTTTATGCAATCTTTATTAGTAATAATAATATCAACAAATACATGTAGCAGTAACTACAGGCTGCTGTTTTGAGGGCATGCCGCTTTATGCTTATTAACTCCTTTAATTCTCCCAACAACTTCTTGTGTTATATGCTATTATTACACCTATTTTACAGATGAGGAAACTGAGGCAGAGCTAAATATCACTCTTTTTGGTCTCTTCATGCCGTAACTGACCATCCATCTTCTTTGATATCGTTGTTTTTTTTATATTCTTTGCTTTTGTATGTTTATATTTTGCATGAGGAAACAGATATACTTCTTTTCAATTCTGATACTGTTAGCTAAGTATATTTATAGTCGGCCCTCTGTATCCACAGGTTCTGCATCCACAGAGTCAATCAGACTCAGATGGAAAGGCCACCAATGACGGTTGCATCTGTACTGAACATATACAGACTTTTTTTTTTCTTGTCATTATTCTCTAAACAGTATAGTATAACAACTGTCTACATGCCATTTACATTATATTAGGTATTATGAGTAATCTAGAGATGATTTAAAGTATACAAGAGGATGTGTATGGGTTATATGCAAACACTATGCTATTTTATATAAGGAACTTGAGCATCCACAGATTTTCGTATCTGCAGGGGGTCCTGGAACCAATCCCCCAAGGAGACTGAGAGACTACTATACTAAATAAAGTCAATATAGCTCTCTAAATCAATACAGTTTATTACCTCTTTGTATTCCAACTGAACTTAACAACAAAAATGGTTGATTTCGATAGCAAATAATTTAGGAAGAATTTTTCAAGGCATTCAGGAAATCTGTTAGATACAGGATCTTGAAATAGGATAAAATAGAAAATGAGTAGTTATTTAAGCATGTAGCCCATCATTCAAGGTATTATTCTCTAGATGTGTTTTCAAATGTATGGAGCATTCTATAGGCTAAAGATTTGCTTTTTTGTACATAGAGCATCTCTCCTGTTCTGTAGATAGTATCGTCTAGTAATGCAGCATTGGTGGCATGATTTGCATTTTAATTTGGTAGCATGTCTATCTCAGTGATAATGTCAGCATTAACTCCTTTCATGACACAGCTTGCCCTTCATGGCTGCATGATTCAGGGGTTTGTCTTGCTTCTGTAAAACCTGTCTGGCCTGGTGTCTCTCATATACACATCTGCAGAGACAGCAGGTAATTAAAGTTATTGATGGTGTTCATTTACGTTGCATCTTTCTACTAAGCTCCTTGCTAAAGTAGAATGGGGCTTCACATAAAAATTCTTTAAAGAAATCTTATAATCTTCCTTTTCACAATTCATTACTACTTCTTAATACCTCTAGAAAACGTATTTTTCTCTCTTCAGTTAGAATATGCTCTAACGCCACAATAGACATTTCCTTTTTTTCACTCTGAAAAAGGGTGATGAATGTTTTCCAGGCAAGCTTTCATGTCCCTGATGGTTAACTTCTTTCAATTGCTCAGTTTATCAGGGAATAGAGTAAAAGTCTTTCAACAAGGAATCAAATTGATTTAGGATGAAAAAATCAATTTGAATAGATTTTTGTATTAATTAACTATTGCCGAATAGTATATTTTGAAAGTTTCCCAAGAGACTGCTCTGATTCTAAATTGGAAAACACCTTAAGTAGTTGATAGTAGAGTTTGTGTTGAACCAAAACCTCAATAAAATGCAAATGTAACAGGTGCACTTAACCGAAGTAACCCAATTAACAATGAAGCCTCATCTTGTGCAAGGCACAGAATTACTGGCATAGTATTAGTAAAGTATTTATCAAATACAGATATTTTTGAATGCTGAACAATTCTGTAGCACACTAAGATGAAGATCTTAATTTTTGTGACTTCCTCAACATGTTGTTCCAATGTTTATACTTACTGCAAAATGTAACTCTTCCAAAGAGAAGAAATTATATCATAAGATCCATGCTGTTCATTAAAACATAAGTTTATTTCAAAAAGAACTCTGCAGCACAGTCCTGTTAATTCTGCAGGACAAAGTGAAAGCCATCAAAAATTGGTAAGAAATGGTAAGAAAAACAAGATTTTGCACAATAATGTTAAGATGCAGCATTTCTATTTCAAGTTGGCATCCTTATTACCATTATTTTGTATGTGCAAATCTAGAGATGTAGTAATGAAAACCCCAGCTATCCTTTCCATACATGAAAAAACTAATAGACAGGATATGCCAAACTATTCTAGGTGCTTTATGTGGCATTTCATGAATTGTGATTAAATTATGAAGAGATTTATTTTTTTAAATTACCAAGTTTTCATAGATTCATAATTGCTCTTGTTTATCTTGAGATTAAATGAACTAGACCCACTTATTACATTTATGTATCTTTAGTATTTTATTAATACCTGTATTTTATATTTCTTATTTTCTTAGTGTGTAAATGAAATTTCTTTTGTTTCCATTTGTACTGATGAAAGGTGGTAATAGGGAAAATTTGAGGAACTTGTTATTGAGTTCCTAATCGGGGTGGGTAATTTAGGCTTGCATAATAATGCCCGATGGACAAGGTACACCTGCTCACTTATATGGGGGACAAAATAGGACCAGACATGGATAGGACACACACAGTATATTGAAAGACCCAGATGACTCTGGTTGAAGTGCAGACAACCATAAGGTAACTGTAATTGTATACTGTACTAGACAAAGGTAAACAGTGGGGCAGACTGCATATGATGGAAGGCCTATAATAATTTTTTTTTTTGGTAATGAATGGTTGTCCATAGTGAAAACAAAAAAGTAGGGGAAGGAGATGGAATGGAGAATATTAGAATGTTTGGAAGTGAAGTATGAGAAGTGGAATGGAGCAGAATTGTTTAGCCTCTGTAGTTAGTTTTTTGCTGGTATCAGCTAATTGGTAAGGGTCTATATGCTGTGCCAATAAGTCAGCTAGGAAGTAAAACTCACTGATGCTTCAGAGTTTTCTAGTGCCTGAGGAATTCAGCCATGATGAGGACAACCTATAATACTAATGATTTGGAACAATTTATAAACTTTACCAAGTTGACACAGTGACTCTATTATTATAATTTATATATATATATATATGAATTGTTGTTCCATCTAAGTGATAAACATACACAGTAAGTGAATCTCTTAGATCTACCGTAGCATCTGGCTCTTGATAATTGCTCAATAATTCCACATTGATTAACTAGATTATTATCATGTAATTCTAAAAAGTGCCATTGTTTTAAAGACATTATTTTTTATTTTGCACTTTAGGATATATAACTTGTTTTTAAATTTATAGATAAGTGGTGTTACTGTTTTCATTGTTATTCATGCTGAGTTTGTATGACCTAAAGTTTCTATAAGTAATACCAATTCTGATTAGTTTTATATAAATATTATCTATTCTTTTCACCTCACCTGACAACCAAGTGAATTTTAACAATTGTATTTTTACAAAAAGTTTTTAATAAAATAAGTTACTGAATAGATGCTGTCACTGAATAAAAAATCGAGATATTTCCGGATAAGCTGATTAATGCAGCACATATTTTGAAGAAATAAATTTTTTTGATGACTTAAAGGAGACCATATTCAAGAATCAATAGTAGAAATTTTGAGCTCAATACCAATTGATGTGAGGGAGTTTATATAAGAATTATTTCTTATGAGAGTACGTGGAAGAGTTAGGATATAATTATTGGTAAATGATAGTAGTAAGAGTTTATATTGAGAGAATCCTCAGTAATGTTTCTAGTTCATTCATTTTGAGTTTTTTTGTTTGTTTTAGTTCGATGTTACTCTATAAATTTTGCAAAATTGGCTTGTTGTCTCCATTCTATTTTTTTTTCCATTATAGCTATCTTTATTCTACGTGAATTCCTAAATTTATGATTGGACTTAAAAGAAAGGTAGTTTCTTTTGAGTATTACCATTAATGTTGTATATTAAAGAATTTCATATATGAATACGAGATTAAACGAATGTGAGATTAAAAATTTTGTTTGGCTTCATACTTTTGTTAAAGTATAGTTGTGTGTATGTATACCTTAATTTCACAAGTAATATATGTTTATTGAAACAATCAGCAAAATGATAAATGAAAAAGTCGAAAATATCAAAAATGCAATTATCTAGAGATGATTTTTTTGTACAGAATCTTCAACATTTTTATCTTTCTCTTATCTGAACATCTATGATTATAAATCAACAGTTTTTAGATTTTGTTGAGTAACAAATCACCCCCCAAACCCAGCTGCTTAACAGAGCAAACATTTATTATCTCAGTTTCTGTGGATCAGGAATCCTGGTAAAACTTAGCTCAGTCTTCAGCTCAAAGTCTCTCAGAAGGATGCAGTCAGAGTTTCAGGCAAGGCTGTGGTCATCTGGAAGCTCGCTTCAGGGAAGATCCACTTCCAGTTTCTCTCATGTGGCTGTTGCCCAGAGATATCAGTTCCTTGCCACATGGACCACTTCTTGGAATAGCTCATAGCGTGGAAGCTCACTTTCCTCAGAGCCAGCCAGCAGGAGAAGGAGAGAGAGAGAGAGAGAGCCCCAAATAGATGTCATTTTCTTTTCGTAACATATTTTTGTAATTGATGATACTTTTTTATTTTATTTTCGTGTCCAAAAAGTCGTAACTGTGACCTACTGTTGGAGGTGGCATCCATAATTTTTGCCTTATTCTATTCATTAGAAGACATTCAGCTCACATTTGAGGAGAGGGCATTATACAAAGGCATGAATACCAGAAAGTGGAACCATTGGGGTCCATCTCAGAGATTCTCTCTGGCTGAATATATCAGATTCTGTAAATTGGCTTAACAAACATCAATTCCCAATGTACCCTTTCTCCTATCTGCTATAAAAATTGTGAAAGGTAAGTATTTACAGTTAGGAGTTATCAATTTTAGTCATTGAAATATGAGAAGAATTCTGCTTGAGCATTCTAAGGAAAGCTTTTGCTTTTTTTTTTATAGAAGAAGAGATATGTAAATATAACTGCCCTTGTTCCCCCTTATTCCTTTGAAAGTGGACATAATATCTGGGGCTTTATACACCATATCAGGACCATAAGGAAATAAGCATGATGGAAAATTTGCACACACTAAAGAAGGTAGAGCAGAAAGAATGATGCTATCAACGCGTCTGATGATCGTCATCCTTTATCCTCTGGAACAAGCCCACAACTACATCCTTATTAAGTGAATAAAATAAACCTCTCCCTCTATATAGAAGCAACTCTGAAATGTTTTTTCTCACTTCTTCCAAATAGCCTTTTCAATTGATAAAATATACCTTATTTAAGTGGGCTCATACTGCACGAAATATTTTCCAAGATCTTTTGTTTTAACTCAACCGTCTTCATATCCTCACCAACATCATTTTAATGAAGGCATATTTTTTCATCAAAGTGATATGCCATGATTTGTGACCTTATCGTTTATTGTGTGACACCAACTTTATGATAATAAAAACAATGCTGTAATAAGATTCCAGTAGCTGAATCGTGACTAAAGTCCTTAAGGGTTTACTTGGGATAAAATTTTAGAAGCAGCATTACTAGGTCAACAGATAAGAACCTTTAAAACTTGTTTTGTTTTGTTTGTTTTTTGGTCAACGCATTGACAGATGGGGCAACAGAAATGGTGTGTCTGTTTACACTCACAAAAGTGATACATAAAAGAACTATTTCATACGACCTTGCATAGCTATTCATTTTTATGTTATTATCAATGTATAATATAGACTATTAATCATTTTAATTTGCATATTTCTGATTTCTTGTGATGTTGGATTTGTATAGTGTTTTATGTTAATTCTTTTATAATTTTTCTGTTGATGCTCCCTGTTTATTTCTTATTTGGAGTATACCCCTTTTTCTGACCCTCTTATAATATATTATGTTACAGATAATGTGTATTTATAATAAAATATAATTCTTCTCCTTGTTATTTTAATATAAAATTTATATGTCTTTGGAGACACAGATTTTTTTTTTTTTTTGGTAAGGAAGCTTAGCGCTGAGCTAACATCTGTGGCAATCTTCCTCTCTTTTGTATGTGGAACACCCACCACAGCTTGGCTAGATGAGCGGTGTATAGGTTCACACCTGGGATCCAAACCTGTGAACCCTGGGCCGCCAAAGTGGAGCATGAGAACTTAATTGCTCCACCACTGGGCCAGCCCTGGGAACACAGATTTTAAACACATTTTAATGCAATAAAGTACGACAATTCTAGCTTTCTGGCCTGTCTGGTTTCATATATTCGTGTCATTAAAAAGAGAGAGAGATTATACAGATATCTACATTAATAAAAAACAAAAAAGAACCTTTATTATGTACGTTTCTATACAAAATTTTAATTAGTTCAGAACTTATTTTGGTATAATGTGTGAGGTTTTTCAGTTTGTTAGTATCCTCGAGTCTATTCCAACTCCTAGCAGCCCTGTGGACACTAGAGAAGAACCTCAGCTGTTCTTTCTGTGCCATCCTCTCACCTTCCAGGGCTCTTATCAGACAATGCTCTGCTGCTAGTCATAGGGTTTTCATGGCCAATTTTTTTGGAAGTGGATGGCCAGGCCCTTCTTCCCGGTCTGGCTTAGTCTGGAACCTCCGTTGAAACCTGTCCACCATGGGTCACCCTGCTGGTATTTGGAATATTGGTAGCATAGCTTTCAGCATCATGGCAACACACAGCCGCCACAGTATGAGAACCGACCGGTGGGTAGTGTGGTGCCCTAACTGGAAAAGAACCCAGACCACAGGGGTGAGAGTGCTAGATCATAACCATTAGACCACCAGGGCTGGACAGTGTGTGAGATGGGGGTCCATTTTTGTTTCCAAAAGGTTAGCAAATTATGTAAGTCATCAATTGACAAATCTACCTTTTCTATAAAGATGACATACCATTATTATGAAAATTAATAAGTAGGCAAAAAACGTGGCTAAATAAGTATATGCTTCACATAAATCTACGCTCACCTGAAATTTATCTATAACTATAGCTACAGATATTTCTTTTTCTCCCATGTTAATCTTTCAGCTCTGTTCTATTAATTTGGTATATTCTCTTTTCTGAGCTTGTAACAAAGTATTCATTTAATTAGTTTTAAATTATTAAAATATTGTTTCATCTTCTCAGAAAGTTGTTCGCTTGTTCCATTTATTCACATTTTGTGGGTTGCCTCACACTTGTTGAGAATAAGTTCTTGTAATTTTATGTCCAAATAAAGTTAATGGTTTATGAATACGCTATCTTACTGAACACATTTATTAATAATTATTATTTTTTAGTAGACTCAGATTTTTATTGTTATAAAGTTAAACAACCTATACATTATTAAAATATCATCACCTTGTTCCAGTAGATAACTGTTACATTTCTATATTTGTTTTTATTGCATTGGTTTGAATATAGCAAAATATCCCTATATATTATCTTCCTCTGAATTTTAATGACATTGACTTTAATGTTTAAACTTTAATGTTTAACAATTAAGTTTGAGAGTAGCTTTTGATTACTACTATATTAGACTTGTTAAAGAATTACTTTATTATTGTAATGAGAGTTTTAAGCAGGTTGTGAATTAACTCTTATTAAACTAATTTTTATTGTCCACTAATTTTATTTATATGGAATTATTAAACATTTTCCCTTTTTCTATTGTCCTATTAATGTAATGTATTTGGTAGTAAATTTTCTAACATGGAATCATCCTGCTATTAAAATTCATTTCACTTCGCCTAGTCTACCTTTTAAAATTACCATTTTTCATTTTGCTGAATTTTATTATAATGTTTAGCCACATAGTCATAACCAAAGTGCTCTATTTATTTGAGTTTTCCCCTGAGTTAGATTTTTATATAGGTCTCATGCTGAACACTTTTCATAAACTTGAAGTTCTTAAAATATCTGTTGATAAAATAACTTTTATCCAAGGTATGTAAGGACTGTTCAACATCAGAAAACATATCAATGCAATTCCCATATTAGTAAACTAAACAAGAAGAATCAAACGAACATCACAAATGTGCCAATAAAAGAATAAGATAAAAACCTAAGGCAAGGAAGATCCAAAGGGGACTTACAGGGAGAACTTCATGTTCCCTCCTGTCAGCAGCCAGAATGGCACATCATACTGTGGCTTAAGGGCAGAGAAATCTATCTCCTCTTTCCATGCAGCTGCCACCAGTAACCCATGGAGGGACTGCAACATCTGCAACCAGGATATCCTCCTTACCCAGATCTAAATGGGTGAGAGGTTGGCCCTAGCAGAGTCACTCACCAAAACTGTGACATTGACAGCCTGGAGCAGCAGAGGCTACCTGCACTGAGACTGCCATTCTTCTCTGCTGGAGTCCAGGCTCCTACTGGGGATATTTGGCTACTGGCGGCCTCCCCCTATTGGTGTGATTTGGTTGCTGGCCCTGCAGGATGGTGGCAGCAGTCTTGGGACAGGGCTGGCAGTGTGAGGCAGACTGAACCTAAGGAACGTGAGAGGGGGTGGGCAAGTGGGAGGAGGGGGAGTGGGTAACCAAGAGCCCATTCCAAGGAGGTGGGGAGGTGCTGGGATGTAGAATGGCAAATGAACTGAGCTGCAAGCCACCCCCCATTCCCAGCCCCCTCAGCCCTGCACATGTTCCATCTTCCAACAGACTTAATTGATAAATCATAAATTAAAATAAAATTATTAAGAATTTCAAGATGGCAGCCATAAAGCATTGAACCACATGTGCAGAACCTTGTGAGACAGCTGGTCTCACCATGAAGCCAGCCCTGCAGATCTTAGTGCAGTTCACTTTCACTCACCAATGTGTCCTATTTCAGAACATAAAGTTATGGCCAATTTATCTATAACCAAACAATTCTACTCCTATTAGACATCCAAAAGAAATTTAACAAATGCACCTCTACAAAAATCTGTATAGAGAATGTTCATTGCAGCATCATTTGTGGCGGTGCAGTATTAGAACCCACCTCAATGTACATGGATGTAAGAATGAACAGGAAGGACACAGGGGTGCACTCTCTGGAATTTTATACAACAGATTATAGGAGCCGCGGAAACATGAGTGGATCACAAGATCGTAATACTTAATGGATAGAAATAAGAAACAGAGTAAGATATGTAAGATAATACTATTTATGTAAGTTTAAAATTACATGTACACAATACAAAAATACACATTTTACAGATATGCATCAAAGAGAGCACATTGAAATAGATTACAGTGGTTGCCTCTGGAGCCAAAGAGTACAGAGAATGAGGTATGGGTATGAAATGAATAGGAAAAAAAGGAAAGGGAAGAGAAGAAAAAGAAAGCTAAAATTGGGAGAAAGACCTCAGAGGCAAAGGGCCATTCTCATCACATTATATCCAGGGGATATGCTATTAACATGGTTCATGACCGTTCATATTGACCTTGATCACCTGGCCAAGATAGTATTTCTCAGGTCTATCCACTGTAAGTCACTGTTTCACTGTTGTCTCCCAACTCTCTTTATGGTGGTCTTTGGAAGGAAGTCTTTATGTGCAGCCCACACTCAGGAGTGGGCTGTTATGTTCCACCTCTTTGAGGGTGGGGTGATTACATACATTATTTGGAATTCTTCTGCATGAGAGATTTGTCTACTCTCCCCCATTTATTTATTTATTCAGTCTTTTACTTATTTAAGCATGGATTCTTTTACTTCATATGTAGTTATAATTTGATGCTACTTTATTTTTTTGCTCAAATTCTTCCAGTTTTGGTATTGAATGCTCCTTCAGTCTGCTCCTTTGTCCCATTAATATACACCCATAACTGTGATTTAGTTTTCTTTCCTTTTTTGAGAATCTCCTTACTTTCCTGCACTACAAGATCCTCAGACTCTTCACGTATATTCCCTGGCCTTTCCTAGAATCAGCCATTTCTCCACGGAGCCCTGGTTGCCTTTGCTGGAAAATGTCAACAGAAACCAAGATCTGGGAACTGTGCACACTCATTGCTACTGGGTGTCATTACATCTAGGTCTTCTCTGCTGACAGAGAAGTAGTAAAGCATGTTTGCATATAGATCTATAAATATTTCTATATGTAATCGTGTATATATATCAAGCTAAATATGAATTCATACTATCTCCAACTCTAATCCATTACTATATTGATCATCCTAGACTTTTTCTTTTGCTTTTCTATAAACTCTCATTCTACCACTGAAAAACACGGCCCCCAGTATCTGCCATCCATTTATCTAGTAGTTCAATTCCCGTATGAATGTAGAGTAGTTTCAGAATTGTTAACCCATAATCCCATGGGAAACATTTTATCAATTTTAGGAGATTGCTTATGTTCAATTCCTTTTGCCTTTAGACTTACAGACTCCACTCAATTCTATAGTTACTTATATCAGCACTCTTCTCCTCCCAACCATCAGGGCATGTGCCAACATAATTTTAATGAAATTACATTTCTTTGTCACACTTTGAATTTCATCCTAAGATTCTCCCAACCTTCTTTTTGTTTGTTTGTTTTTTTGTTTGTTTGAAGAAGATCAGCCCTGAGCTAACATCTGCTGCCAATCCTCCTCTTTTTGCCGAGGAAGACTGGCCCTGAGCTAACATCTGTGTCCATCTTCCTCTACTTTATATGTGGGACGCCTACCACAGCATGGTGCACCAAGTGGTGCCATGTCCGCACCTGGGATCTGAACTGGCGAACCCCAGGCCACTGAAGAGGAACATGTGCAGTTAACCGCTGCACCACCGGGCCAACCCCTCTCTCAAACTTCTAAATGGCTATTTCAAATTTTCATAAACTAAGGTTCAGTCTTTATGCTGTAAAGTTCTCTGGATTTTGACAAATATCATGTATATAATATAACAATACTATACAGAATAATTTCACTCCGCTGTGCTCCATGTACTCAACCCTCAATTTTGCCTACCCTAAATCCCTGGCAACCGCTGATCGATTTAGCATCTCTATAGTTTTGCATTTTCCACAATGTCGTATAAATGGAATCATACAATATGAAGCCTTTTCAGACTTGCATTTTTCATTTACAGATATTCACTTAAGATCCACCCATGTTTTTGTATGGATTACAGCTTATTCCATTTTGTTGTTGAATAATATTTCATTGTATGGGTATACCAAAAGCTTTTTATTCAGTCACCTTGAAGGATACCTGGATTGCTTCTAGTTTTTGGTGATTATGAATAAAGCTGCTAAAAACATTTACATGAAAGTTTCTGTGTGGACATAAATTTTCAAATCAGTTGGGTAAATACCTAGGAGCATGATTGCTAGATTGTACAGTAGAACTATAGTTAACTCTACAGGAAACAAACTGTCTTCTAAAGTGGTTGTAGTATTTTGCATTCCCACCAACGAGTGAGAGCTCCTGTTGCCTTGTATTCTTGCCAGCAATTGTCTAGACTTGAAAGCTCTGTTTGAGATTATAGCACCATATGATTTATTTTCCCCACTCATTATCTAGCTCTAGAAATCACTGCTTTCTTTGCTACAAAAAGTACATGAGTACTGGGGGCTGGCCCCGTGGCTGAGTGGTTAAGTTCGCACGCTCTGCTGCAGGCGGCCCAGTGTTTCGTTGGTTTGAATCCTGGGCGCAGACATGGCACTGCTCATCAAACCACGCTGAGGCAGCATCCCACATGCCACAACTAGAAGGACCCACAATGAAGAATATACAACTATGTACCGGGGGCTTTGGGGAGAAAAAGGAAGAAAGTAAAATCTTTAAAAAAAATACTTTAAAAAAAAAGTACATGAGTACTGATCAATTGAGTAAAGTGCTTACATATTGTGATTCTTAAAAAATTTGCTGTCTTATCTCTGCAACAAGACCATGGCTTGTTAATGCACAAAATCCCAAACCTAAATATGCTAGTAGTAAATAATAAATATTGATATAACTCCTGCGTTATTTAGAGGGACACTCACAGGTTTAATACACTTTGGGAGACAGGAGTGCCACTTGAAGCTAGAGATCATGGTTACTAGAGCAAATAACCATTCCATTTTCTCAGTGCTTCCATTTATGGTGCAATTACCACTTGTTCCAGACATTGTCCATGGACATTATCTCATATAATGATACAACCAACTCTTAAGAGGTATATACTACCCCACCTCATGGTATTATTGTGTTTTATAAATGAATAAGGAGCCCAAAAGCTTTGGCTCAGCTATTCTGAGATAAGAGGAATTAAAACACTGTGATTATTATTTTTTGTTTTTAAGAAGAATAAACCAAATTATGTGTGCCTATTCCCAACATATCAGCTAAAGGGAAGTAAAATGGAATGTCTATAAATTTTATAATTGTAATCCTTCTTTGTTTTGAAATTGTGAATATTAATTTCTCATATCTAAAATAATAATGTAAGGACAGCAATAAAAGTCTCATGTGTCAAATGAGATAAGGGAATTGTGGCTGGATATTTCAATTAACCAAAAATTTCTGTGACAAATAATAAAAGCGATGAAATAACTTTTTTCTTTGGATTCAAGATTAGTTCTGATTGGCAGATAGTGGACCATTCCTTCTATTAATGCTCATTTTGCTATATGAGCTGCACTGGCAATGAGGCCCTGGGCTTGTTAAACTGGGCTATTGACATTATCGAACATTTCACCATTATGGAGAAGGCAGGAGCAGAGCAGATAATATCTGTGCATCGCATTGAATAGGAACTAAAGAGACAATGAAACACTTTGGGCTCGTTTCTAGCTTTGTGTGTGCCTTTTGCCTTATTATGATCACAAAATATTCAAGGACAGCCTTCCCCAGGAAGGGAGTACTTAATTTTCACAGGACCTAGCAAAAACTAATCACAAAAGGTAAAATGATTGACTACGGATAGAGAGTTAGCCCTTATATAAACCCATGTTTTTTCTTTTACCAAGATTCAAGTTATACATCACATGCCACTGGATGAGAAGATGGTGGCAGGTTTCACAGAGTGTAACAAGCCATTCAGGTAAACATAAGCTAGTGGTAAGTTAATCTTTATCCTTGCTTTATTTTTTAGGCTATCACTGATTCTTAGAGTTCATGGGGGAAAAGGTGTGATTATTGGCTATGGACAGATGATGAAGATCCATGCAAGATAAACATCTGCAGACATGAAGAAGGTAAATACTCTGTCCAAGGCAGGCAGAGCTTTTGACTAGATACAACTTACGAAAACATCATAATCAACCCTGCTTAGTCATATTATTTTGGATATATTTTCAAGCTTGGTGTAAAAATATGTGAAATTAAATAACACCAGATTCAGTGAAGAAGTTTCCCTTGGAGGTAAAAAAAAAAAATTACAGTATAACTTTTGAATAAATTCAGTGCTTTCAAAGGAATAAACCATCAATTTTCAACTGATTATTTACGAGCATTTCAATCCCACTCTGGGGGGATTATTCTGGCCCCTGAGATCTGGAATGCAGAGCTGTATGTGTTTCCTTCACTTAGACAGACATAAATCCCAAAGTGACACGAGCGTGTTAACTTTTACTATATTTCCCACTGCTGTGATTCAGACTTTTGACTTAAATAGCTCTCTACAGCTGCTGAAACTTGATTTATCCTTAATGATGAGTGAACTTGCTGACCAAACTGCTAAGAAGAAATATTTTTAGAGTAGCAGTTCTTGGTGGGGTTTTATTTCTTTGTCTTTGAGTTTCTTTAACTTTTTTTTTAATGTCTTTATGTCCCTCTAATGACTCATAAGTTAAAGGATACTTACTAGGAAATATATATATATATGGCAAAAAATTTCAAAGAGTGAAAAAAGGATATATAGCTAAAAATAATTCCCCCACCTCCAGTTCCCTCAATGTTATAGTGTCTCTCTTAACAAGCAACCACTATCAATGTCTTATTTTAGATATATCTACATATTTATATATTATGCATGTATGTGCTCCTTTTTATTTTCTATAATGCAAAACGTAGCGTATTTTGATACTATTTCATGTCTTTCTTTTTTCTACCTTTATCTGTGAAAAAGTTAATTCCATAACAGAATATATAGATATAAATGAGAGATAGCTAAACAGATAGAGAAATGTAACTGATGATATTCCACAACCATATAGCATCCACTCTATGTCTATGTTATTTAACAAATTATCTATTAAAGGACATATTGATTGCTTTTACAAAATATATCAATAAACAGGTTAATTAATTATAAATAAATAAATATAAAAAATAAATAAATATAAAATATAATATATCAATATAAAATATAAAATAAATATAAAAATAAATAAATATTAACAAATTAAAAATAAAAATAAATAACAGGTTAATTAATAATTGTGTCCATATATACATATACATATGTATATAACATATACTCACAAAGTGTGCTTATCGTATTTAAGTAGATAATGCAATTACCTTTCAAAGAATTTGAAAACTGTACACTTTCATCTAGAATAAATAAGAATATCTCTTCCATAGCACATTCATTTTTAAACACAAGGTAATTCTAAGTAATATTTTAAAAATAAAATCTAAACAATTAAAATATACCATGAAAACACTCTGGTATATAGACAATAAGAAAAATATATGTGTGCACTACAATTTCATTAGTTTCGTTTTCAGGAAGTGATTGTGTGTATATATATACATATATGTACAATCTGTAAGTTCTGAATTTTTATGAAACAGAATTGTGATGACTAAAATAGTATTGATTTAATGAATAAATATTTGGTTAATTTTTCCAGTTGCCTATTTAAGTAAAGTTTCACATTTTGCATATATTCAATAATGTATAGAAAGTGTTTAGCACATAGTGCTATTATATATTATATATTATTATATATAATTATATATAATGTGCCTATTATATATTAGGTGCATAGTGTTATGTTTAATGTGTTATCAATGAATTTTAAATTACAAATTTGGAGGACAATAAAAATGTTTATAGAAATTAAGAAAGAAGTCTGAACTACCATTAATTTTTTAATAGACTGTTTTTTAGAGCAGTTGTAGGTTCACAGCAAAACTGAGCAGAAGGTAATGGAGAATTCACATATACCTTCTGCCCCAACTCATACATAGCCTCCCTCATTATCAGCTTCCTCCATCAGAGTGGTACATCTGTTACAAGTGATGAACCTGCACTGACACATCATTATAACCCAAAGTCCATAGTTTACATTAAGGTTCACTTTTGGTGTTGCATAGTCTTTGGATTTGGACAAATGTATAAAGATGTATATCTACTATTATAGTATCATACAGAGTAGTTTCACTGCCCTAAAAATCATCTGTGGGCTGTCTATCCATTCCTCCCTCCCACTTAACCCCCAGCAAGCACTGATCTTCTTCCTGTTGCCATAGTTCTCTCTTTCCTAGAATGTCATGTTGTTGGAATCATCCAGTATATAGCTTTTTCATATTAACTTCTTTCACTTAGTAACATGCATGGGCTTGATAGTTCACTTCTTTCTATTACTTAATAATATTCCATAGTCTGCATGTAGCACAGTTTATTTATCCATTCACCTACTGAAGGACATTTGGATGGCTTCCAAGATTTGGAAATTATGAATAAAGCTGGCATAAACATCTATGTGCAGGTTTTTGTGTGGACATAAATTTTCATCTGCTTTGTGTAAATATTAAGGAGCATGACTACTGGATAAGATGGTAATAATACATTTAGTTTTATAGGAAACTGCCAAAGTGTCTTCCAAAGACAGTTTATATTCCCACCAGCAATATGGGAGTTTTTGTTGCTCTACACTTTTGCCTGTATTTGATGTTGTCAGTATTCTGGGTTTTGGCCATTCTAATCAGCATATAATGGTATCTCTTTGTTATTTTAGTTTCCATTTCCCTGATGACATATGATGTGGATCATTTTTGCCATATGCCTTTGTCACCTGGGTATCTTCAGTGGGGAGGTTTATGTTAAGGTTTTTAACCCATTTTTAAATCAAATTCTTTTCTTATTGCTGAGTTTTGAGAGTTCTTTTTATATTAGGATAACATTCTTTTATCAGATGTGTATTTTGCAAATATTTTCTCCAAGTCTGTGGCTTGTCTGCTCATTCTCTTGATGTTGTCTTTCACAGAGCAAAAGTTTTTAATTTTAATGAAGGCCGGCTAATTGACTATTTCTTTCATGGATCATGCCTTTGGTATTTTATCAAAAAAGGTACCACCATAGCCAAGGTCATCTAGGTTTTCTCCTAGCTTATCTTCTAGGAGTTTGACAGCTTTCATTTTACATGTAGATCTGTGATCCATTTTGAGCTCATTTTTGTGAAGAGTGTAAGGTCTGTGTCTAGAGTCATTTTTTTGTGTGTGGATGTCCAATTGTTCCAGCACCATTTGTTGAAAAGATAACCTTTTCTCCCTTGTATGGCCTTGGCTCCTTTGTCAAAGAATAGTTGACTATATTTATGTGAGTCTATTTCTGGGCTGTCTAATCTGTTCCACTGATCTATTTGTCTTTTCTTTCACCAATACCACACTGTCTTGATTTCTGAAGCTATGATTACATTTTAACAATAAGCTACTTCAATTGACACATCTAAATTGTTACTTTTAAATATATTTATTATACTACATATGTAAATTGACAAAATGTCCCTGAAGAAAACCCTATGCTTCCATGTAGTTACTAGATGAAACTACTTCACAATCTAAGGATAGGTTAATATTTCTTGACACTGTAAAGACTCTCAATATAAATAAGTACTTCTAAAGTAATCAAAATCAGCTGTTAGCCCTCTTGTGGAGGTAAATGCTTCCCCTTTCTCTCTTGCTTAACATATTAATGTATTAAACAATTTTACTTAAATATAATGAACACATAATAAACTGCACATATTTCAAGTGTACAGTTTGATAAGTTTTGACATATCCATACACCAGAGAAACCAGCACCAGTACTCTTTTGTCTAACTTCTTTCACTTAGCTTAATATTTTTTGATATTTGTCCATCTTTTTGTGTGTATCAGTTGTTCATTTCTCTTTATTACTAACAATAATAATTCTCATTATTCCATTGTACAGCTATGCCACAGTTTCTGTATCCATTCATCTGTTTTTATATCCTTACAAATATTGGCGCATGAATGTTCACAGGAGCTTTATTTGTAGCGGCCGAAACCTGCAAACCACCCGAATATACATTAACAAGTGAATATTCGGGTGGTTTGCAGGTTTCGGCCATTACAAATAAAGCAGCTGTGAACATTCATGTGCCAATATTTGTAAGGATATAAACTTTCTTTTCTCTTGGGTAAATACCAAGGAGTGGGATGGCCACATCTTATCACTGATATACGTTTACCATTCTAGGAATTGCCAAATTTTGTTGAAGTGGTTATGTGAGTTAATATTACCTCCACCAAAAGCATATAGGAGAATTCCAGTTCCTCCATATCCTTCCCAATTCTTGGTATGATCCATCATTTTAAATTTAGCCATTCTAATATGTGTATAGAAATATATTGTTGTAGTTTAAGCTGTTATTTTCCAACTGTTTAATGATGTTAAGTATTTACTCTTGAGCTTCTTTGCCATCTGTATATGTTCTATGGTCAGATTTTTGTTAAAATATTTTGCCCATTTTTTATATGGTTGCTTTCTTCTCCTCCCCTTTTATTTAGTTTAATAGTTCTTCATGTATTCTAGATAAAACCCTCATGTCAAGTATATGTTTTGCAAATATTTTCTCACAATCTGTGGCTTTTCTGTTGATTCTCTTAAAAGTGTCTTTTGAAGTGATAAAGATTTTAGTTTTGATGATGTCCAATTTATCTTTTTTTCTTTGTTGATATATCTAAGATATCTTTGCTTAAACCAAAACCGCAAAGATTTTTCTCATATTTTCTTCTGGAAGCTTTGTAGTTATAGGTGCTACATATAGTTCTATGGCCATTTTGAGTTAATTTTCGTATATGGTGTGAGATACTGATGGAAGTTTATTTGTTTGCATATGAATATCCAATTGTTCCAACACCAGTTGTTGAAAAGACTATCCTTTCTCCACTGAAGTGTCTTGGCAACTTTGTCAAAAATCTGTTTTCCAAATATGTGTGGGTCTATTTCTCAGCTCTCGGTTCTGTGACAGTGATCTATTTTTCTATCTTTACACCAATGCCAGATGGCTTTGATTGTAATGTCTTAAAATTTTTTAGTGTTAATCTGCCAAATATGTTCTCTTTCAAAATTTTTTTGGTTGTTTTAGGTTTTGCGTTTCTTTATGAATTTTAGAATGAGATTTTCAATTTCTTCAAAAAACACCTGCTAAGATTTTGAATGCAAATTTTTAAATACATATAAAGATCAAGTTGGACAAATTGACATCTTGGTAATATTGAATCTTCCTGCCCAATTAGAGAATATATAGCTCTATTCATGGAGTTTTTCCCTAATTTCTTTCAGCAATGTTTTGTAGATTTGGGTGAATAGATCTTTCTCACTTTTGACAGATTTCTCTGTAAATATTGCATACTCTTTGATGGTATGATAAATGGTATTTTTAATTTAATTTCTTAGTGTTTGTTACTAGTATGTAGAAATACAATAGTTGTTTCTATGTTGATTGTGTATTCTGCAACCTTGCTAAGTTCACTTATTGGTTCTAGGCCATTTTTATAGACTCCATCAGATTTTTCTACATAGGAAATCATGTTATCAGTGAATGAAGACTTTTTTCTTCTTCTTCTCCATTATGAAGAAATTTTATTTGTTTTTCTTTTCTGATACTGGCTGTAACCTGCAATACAATGAAGAATAGAAGTGGTGGACCTGAACATTCTTGTCTTCTTCCTGGTCTTAGAGGGAATGTTGAACATTTGAGAAGAGGGCCTCTCCATATCACTGGTGCTCTCTCTCTTGACAGCTCTCTTCTGTCCAATATTCTGTCATGCCAACTTGGCTGTCTTTGTCTCCCTGGACTCTGAGCTTTGCTTACTGGGCTCAGTGCTCTCTCAGTAAACCACATGCAGAAAACTCTCTCAGGGCACTAAGCCAGGTTAATTGTAAGGATCACCTTGTTTGGGTTTTTTCTTCCATAAATCACCGCACTTCATTTCCTGGTTCCAGTGTCGGGAAGACTATCATTTTAGATATTTTGTCTGTGGTTTTTTTGCTTGTTTTAGACAAGAAGGAAAACATTGATCTTGTTACTTCACTTTGAGTAGAGAAATTCCATCACTATTATTTTAATAAACGAAAAATATAGTTAAAAATTTAAAAACGTGTGAATTATTATAAATTGTAAGTTGATACAATTGATATTCATATATCAATTCATATTAGTGATGTTATAGGTTAATTTTTGTTTGTATCCCTTTTCATGAACCCTAATAAATAATATATTAGACATAATTTCTTATCGTTATTTGCAGTATAACAGTTAGCTCTAGAGTTTTGGTTACATGTACAATTTTGTGTGTGAATTATCAATAACATCAACTAATTTTGACAAGTATGTTAAACAGTGTAGTTATTTGTAGCATTTTCTAATTTCCAGAATTTAAATTTTGTTCACCAGAAGCCAAATTTTCTGTCTTCTTTGGGTGATTTAAATGTCAATAGGGATGGAGATACTGGAGAAACTTTCATCTTCTTTTTCTTCAGTTTCATCACAACGTGTTTCTAGTAATACTCAAGAAAGCTATTTTATATGAAGATATAAAAATATATTTATACAGAGATATATTGACTGATGTAAGATAAAAAGCATACTTTTATAGTAAAATTGACTAGTACTTTTTATCTAAGCCAGATGCCAGGTGGTCTGTAAAATATAGTAGTGATTCAATATATAGTGGTCTAGTGGTTAAGATGTGGCTCTCTCACCATCACATTCTGAGTTTGTTTCCCAGTCAGGGGACCACACCACTCATCTGTTGGTTGTCATACTGTGGTGGCTGTGTGTTGCTGTGATGCTGAAAGCTATGCCATCAGCATTTCAAATACCAGCAGCGTCATCCATGGTGGACAGGTTTCAGTGGAGCTTTCAGACTAAACAGACTAAGAAGAAGACCCTGGCCACACACTTTTGAAAAAATTGACCATGAAAAACCTGTGAATAGCAGCGGAGCATTGTCTGATAAACTGTCAGAAGGTGAGAGGATGGTACAGAAAACCCGGCAGGGTTCTACTCTGCTGTCCACAGGATTGCTAGAAGTCGCAATTGACTGGATGGCACTAACAGCAACACGTGTTCAAAAACTCATATTTATGCAAACCTCCTTCCATAATCACCTTGAAGTTATAATACTGTCTCTTTAGTAGGATAAGTTTACCAGAGGCTTGTTTTTCTACTATATTCTCATGATAGAAAATAAGAGACTGAAAAAATCTGAATAAAAGTTACATTGCTTTAGTATACTAGATTTCTAGAAAGAGGAAAGTGCTTTAAAAGTGACTAAGCATTATATTAATGTAATAAAATAAATAATGTAATATTTCATAATTCACCATTGGAGAAATATCTAACGTTCTTGGTGTTTTCAAAGAATTTTAAAATCGAAAGGATATTAAAAATGCAAAACACTTCAAAAATATAAAAGGTACATCCCACATGAACAAATTAAATTTTATTGAATACTTCAATATTGCACAAGCCTTAATATTCAATAAAATTGTACATTTGTGTTGAATATTTTAATTTTATTTTTCATAATCCATATTTACAGTTAATCTTAGAGATTATCATGCTCCCCTTGTATTCCTTTGAAAGATGTTTCACACTGAAGATTATATAATGATATATTATTTTAAAATAGTGGCTAGATGTTTCAGTTTCATATATTCTCAGTAAATATCAAATGATATCTATTGCATTTTAAAATTAAATATTATGATGACATTAGTTTTTAGAAAATTCATAATATTTACTGGTCTACTCCTGAAATAGTCAATTTTGCTATGCCAAGCTTGTCATTTTTGCACTCTTTCCCCTACTTTTAGAGACTACAGAAACTTTCTCAACATCTCCTTAGAAAATAATATTATTTCAAATATTTACACTTTAACACATTTGACCAAAGTTTCCTCTCTTAAGGAAGTAGACATTTACAATTATCTGTTGAATTATGCACTATAAGATTTTCCCCAAATAAGAGAATGATGAATCCTTGATGATCAGATGAGAAAGAATTTGAGTACAAAATAATGAGTTACTTTGTCACAAAAACATAACCAGCAAAATTCCATACTGTAGGAAGAGTCATTGTATTTGTGTGCTCACCATATTTATTTAAAAAGAAGGACTAACCTACAATATACTATGGTAAGAAAGAAAGACATAGAAATGTAACACGAAGTCTACCTTCCCATTAGGTCCTTTACATAAGGATTAGAGAGATTTTCCCTGTTTTATTTGAAAGATGAATTTCAATGAATTAAACACACCCAAATGATTCATTTTATACTCCTTTGTTTGTTGTGTTCACAGCATCCCTCTGGTAGTGGTAATCTAAAAAAAAACCAAAGATTTTCAGGGGGAATCTGCTAAGTTATACTTGGGAAAATATGGCACAGCAATTCACTATTGTCTATTCAAAATAATTTTAATTCGTTCCAATGTTAGAGACAGTGTAATTCCTTAATGAAACTACACGGGCTGATTCATTTGCCTTTTAATAGTTAAAAGTATTATAGCAACTTCATTCCACTTTTTTTACTAAGGAAGCTGCCTGCTGTCTTCCCAGTACACTTATTGCTTTAACAAAGTGCTCTAAATCTGTCAACAAGAAAATGCACAAACTACTGTGTCAGAAAGCTGTTAGGAAGGTGACCCAGTTGTTGTACCACAACTGCTTCCTCTGGCAGAGGTATGTAGGGAAACCTGCTGATTAACAGTGTCTTCACAGCCAACGCAATTAGAGGGAACGTTCCTTTTTTGTATTACATAATAGGTGATTTGAATGGTTTGAAACGTTTAATAGTTTTCATCCAAATATATAGATGAAAGTTTAGCGATGGACTTTTAATAGAAATATGAGCAACCTCAAATCTCTTTAAACAACAAAAGAATCTCTGTACCTTCCTCTCAATTTTTCTGTGAACTTAAAACTGCTCTAAAAAATAAGGTCCATTATAAATAAATAAATGAATGAATAAATAAAAGTTTTAAAAAACAACAACAGGGAAGGGCAATAGCATTTATTGAGAGCCTATCATGTTTCCAGTCTCTTAGTTATCCTATTTCAATAACATCTAAAATAGATCTACACAGAGTAAAAGATCACCCTGTTCTAAAGATGAAGAAACGGAATTCTCAGGGCCAGCCCGGTGGCATAGTGGTTAAATTCCATGCATTCCACTTCTGCAGCCCAGGTTCATGGGTTTTGATGCCAAGTGCAGACCTATGCCACTCATCAGCCATGCTGTGGTGGCAACCCACATATAACCTAGAGGAAGATCGGCACAGACGTTAGTTCAAGGTGAATCCTCCTCAGCAAAAAGAAAAAAAAAGAAATAGAACTCTGAGAGTTTACCTCAAACCATGTGATTTATGACTGACAAACTGGATTGACCATAAATTCAGACAATGTAAAGTTTTTTTCACATCTTAGCTACATATGAATATGCACATGCATGGCTATAAACCTAGACATGGCACTACACAGAGATAAGAAAAGTAACAGTAAACTTCTTTATTTTCTATACGTGATCTGTTATTCCTCACCAATTACAGACCCCTTGAGTAGGGAAAAATTTGATTTGGTTTAAACTAATCAATCAATTCAATTTAACATACAAATGTGTGAAACAAACTTTTTATTGAAACATGCATAGAGAAATCACGTATGACTCCTGAAAATCAAGCGTGATGAATTTTAACAAATTGAGTATATTTGTGTAATCATCCAGATCAAGGCTTCAGGTGATAGCCTATGCATCCGTAAGTGTGTGTCATAGATGATGAATCCACAAAAAAGAAGGGCTCCTACAGCAGCCAAGGTCAATGCCATTCAAATGCAATCCCAGACAAAATCCCAGTAAGCTAGTTTATGGATGTCCACAAACTGATTGTAAAGTTTATATGCATAAGACCCGGAACTGCCAACACAATGTTGAAGGAGAAGAAGGATGTTGGAGGACTGATGTTACCTGACTTCAAGACTTGCTATAGAGAGATCTCATCAAGATGGCAGCATAGGCAGACTCTGAACTCACCTCCTACCAGGAACACAACCAGGTTACAAGTATTCTTGGAAAAATTACCAGGGAAGAAAACTGAAAACTGGATAAAAAGAACCCCCACAACAAGTCACAGTCCTGACAGAGGTGGAAGAGGCAGAAATTCCTTCTGGAGAGAAAAAAGCCACGTTTGTGAGCTGCAGACCTTCACAGCTGGCCAGGCAGGAGCCACTCTAAGGTACACAGCCCACCCTGGAGAAGTGGGGACCTGAGCAGGGACACATTACTGCTATAAGCATCCTTCAGACTCAGAACAACTGAGATAAGTGTCCTACTATTTGGCTTCACTGGCTATTAACTGCAACAGGGAATACTCCCAGAAAAGCTATCAGACAAAAGCTGAAAAAACCTGGCTCTTAAAGGGCCCATGTACAAATTCACGGAACTTAGAGAGCAACCAAGAATCAGAAGAACAAAGACTGCACAGTCCTTTGGTGAAAAAAGACTCATCTGGTAGGCTCTGGGTGCATCTTGGTAAGAGGTGAGACCTCTTCAGAGACTCAGACATTGGTGGTGGCCATTGTTGTGACCTAGTACAAGAATGCTGACACAGATGTTAGCAGATGCCATTGAAGTTCTTCTCCTGGCTTGATAGTCCAGGGATCTGCTACATCCACTGGAGCACAGATTTAATCCAGTTCATCCAGAGCAGACAGCCATCCCACCCAACAGCAAGCCCTCAGGCTGCTTGTCAATCAGGCTTGGTGTCTTAATTCTCTACAGATAGGTGAGTGGGTCTACCTCTGTGGGGCAGGGCCTGTGGGAGGACCAGGTGAACCGTGGGGGTCTTTGGTGGAGAGGTGGGAGCCTCTGCAGTGCGGCAACTGGCTACACTCCAGGGCGTTTGGAGGTGTACATGGACCAGGGCTGTGTTGACAGGGGGTGTGTGGACATGTGGGAGGTGGGTCTTATCAATGGCAGAATACCTGTGCTTCACAGCCAAAGAGGATTGACCTCACCTTCCAAAGCCTGAAACAATTGGGTGCTCCTGTGCCTGGGGCCAGCCACACTCAGCTACAATCCTAAGAAAACTGACAACAGCCTTGCAGACCTGAGGAGTACAGCAACTGTAAACCCCTGAGCCTAGCAATTGGCTACACTGGGTACTTATTCAATTATCAGGAAAACTGCAATAGGAGTGTACTTTTAGACCTTGCAGCCAATGATGCTGGTGCTCCCCAAATCTGATTTACAAACAGCTAGCCAGGGAGGGAAAGACTAGACTCCCTGGGTACCTGCAGTGAGAGAAACCCTGCCACAGCAGAAGGACACAAGTAGCTCATACAGGGGTCACTTTTGGAACATTTGGACTGGTAATGAGAGGGAAGCACACTACTGGGCCTCAAAAGGCATCTCTTACATATGGCCACTTCTCCAAGATTAGGAGACATAGCTGACTCACCTAATACACAGATATAAGCACAGAGAAAGAGGGATAATGAGGAGGCAAAGGAATACATTCCAAGCAAGGGAACAGGACAGAACCTCAGAGAAAGAACTAAATGAAGCAGAAATAAGCAATCTACCTGACAAAGAGTTCAAACAAAAACTCATAAGGGTGCTCACTGGTACTGGGAGAAGACTGGATGAACACAGTGAGAATGTCAAGAAGAACTGGAAAATATAAAAAAGAACCAATCAGAAATGAAGAATACAATACTAGAAACGAAAAATTTACTAGAGGGACTGAATAGCAGAGTAGATCATACAGAAGAATGGATCAGTGAGCTGGAATAAAGACTAGAGGAAGTCACTCAAGCAGAATAGATAAAAGCAAAGAGAATTAGACAGAATGAAAACAGTCTAAGGGAACTCTGGGGCAATATCAAGCACACTAACATTCATATTATAGGTGTCCCAGAAGGAAAAAAAAGAGACAAAGGGGCAGAGAATCTATTCGAAGAAATAATAGCTGAAAACTTTCCTAACCAAAGGAAGGAAACACAAGTCCAAGTACAGGAAGCAAAGAGAGAACCAAACCATATGGACACCAACAGGGCTACATGGAGATACATTATAATTAAAATGTCCAAAATTAAAGGTAAAGAGAAAATCCTAAAAGTGGCAAGGCAACAAATGAAAGCCTTTAAGGCTATCAGTGGACTTCACAGTCAAAACCCTAGAGGCCTAAAGAGAGTGGCATGACATATTTAAAGTGCTGAAAGGAAAAACACCTACAACCAAGAATACTTTATCCAGAAAGGTGATGATTCAAAGGGGAAGGAGAGATAAAGAGCTTCCCAGACAAGGAAAATTTAAAGGAGTTTATCACCAAGAAACAAGTTCTACAAGAAATGCTGAAGGGACTTATTTAAGTGGGAAAGAGAAGACTACAAATAGGGCTAAAAAAATAATTAAAAAAAAAACAACACCAGGTAATAAAATCACTGGTGAAGGCAAAGCTACAGTAAAGGTAGCAGATTAACCATCTGTGAAGATAATTAGCAGTTTAAAAGATAAAAACTACTAAAATTACCTATTTTAATGATGAAGGTAATGGATAGACACATACAAAATAAGGCATTAGATATGATTTCAAAAACATAAAATGTGGGAGGGGTAAAAGAGTAGAGCTTTTAGAAAGAGGTCAAGGTAAAGAGAGTATAAACTCAATATAGATTGCTATATATGTAGAATATTATATAGGAACCTCATGGTAATCACACATCAGAAACCTATAATAAGTAAACAAATAAGTAAGAGGAAAGAAATCAAATATATTACTAAATAAAGCCATCAAACTACAAGAGATGAGAGCAAGTGAAGTAGAAAGGTACAGAGAAGAACTACTAAAACACTCAGAAAAAAGTAACAAAATGGCAATAAATACATATCATATTTATCAACAGCTGCTTTAAATGTCAATGGACTAAATGTTCCAATCAAAAGACATAGGGTGGCTGATTAGATAAAAAAAAAAAAAAAAAAAAACAAGACCCATGTATATGCTGCATACAAGAGACACACTTCAGCGATAAGGATACTCAAAAACTGAAAGAGAAAGGATGGAAAAACATACTCCATGCAAATGGTAAAGAAAAGAAAGCAGGGGTAGCAATACTTATATCAGACAAAATCGACTTTAAAACAGAAACTTTAATAAGAGACAAAGAAGGGCATTACATAATAATAAAGAGAACAATCCAACAAGAGGATATAAAACTTGTAAATATCTATGCACCCAACATAGGAGTGTGTAAATATGTAAAGGAATTATTAACAGACATAAAAGGAGAAATAGACAGTAACACAATAATAGTACAGGGCATTAACACTCCACTTACACCAATGGATATATCATTCAAACAGGAGATCAATAAGGAAACATTGACCTTAAATGACACATTAGATCAGATGGACTTAGTACATATATAGAGAGAGAACATTCCATCCCAAAACCACAGAATACACATTTTCTTCAAATGCACATGGAACATTCTCCAGGATTGATCACATATAAGACCAAAAAACATGTCTCAATAAATCAAAGAAGATCGAAATAATACCAAGCATCTTTTCTCACTGCATAAGTATGAAATGAGAAAAAGAAAATCAGAAAAGCCACAAAAATGTGGAGATTAAGCAAAATGCTACTGAACGAAAAATGGGTCAATGAAGAAATCAAAGGAGAAATCAAAAAACACCTAGAGACATATGAAAATGAAAATACGACATGCCAAAATCTATGAAATACAGCAAAGTGGTTCTAAGAGGGAAGTTTATAGCAATTCAGGCCTACCTCAACAAACAAGAAAAGTCCCAACTAAACAATCTAACAGTGTAGTTAAAGGAACTGGAAAAAGAACAAAGCCCAAAATAAGCAGAAGGAAGAAAATAATAAAAATCAAAGCAGAAATAAATGAACCAGAGACTAAAAAAAAATAGAAAAAAATTTATGAAACCAAGAGCTGGTTCTTTGAACAGATAAACAAAATTGACAAACCTTTAGCTAGACTCATCAAGAAAAAAGAGAGAAGGCTCAAATAAATGAAATAAATGAAAGGGGAGAAATTACATTGGACACCTCAGAAATACAAAAGATTATAAGAGAATAACATGAAAAGCTATATGCCAACTAATTGGGTAATCTAGAAGAAATGGATAAATACTTAGAATCATGCTACCTTCCAAAACTGCATCTAGAAGAAGTAGAGAATTTGAATAGACAAAATACCAGTAAAGAGACCAAAACAGTAATCAAAAACCTCCAGAAGATAAAAGACCAGGACCAGATGGCTTCCCTGGTGAATTCTACGAAACATTCAAAGAAGACTTAATACCTATCCTTCTCAAACTGTTCCAAAAAATTGAAGAGAAGGGGAGGGTTTCTAACTCATTTTACAAAGCTAACATTGTTCTGATACAAAAAACAGACAAGGACAGCACAAAAAAGAAAATTACAGGCCAACATCACTGATGAACATCGATGCAAAAATCCTCAACAAAATACTAGCAAATTGAATACAACAATACATTAAAAATATCATACATCATGATGAAATGGGTTCTGTTCCAGGGATGCAAGGATGGTTCAACATTTCCAAACCAATCAACATGAACACCTCATTAACAAAATGAAGAATAAAAATCACCTGATCATCTCAATAGATGCAGAGAAAGCATTTGACAAGATATAGCATCCATTTATGATTAAAAAAAAAACTCAATAACATGGTATAGAAGGAAAGTATCTCAACATGATAAAGGCTATATAGGACAAAATCACAGCTAATATCATTCTCAATGGAGAAAAACTGAAAGCTATCGCTCTAAGAACAGGAACCAGACAACTATGCCCACTTTCACCACTCTTAGTTAACATAGTATTGGAAATCATAGCCAGAGCAATCAGGCAAGAAAAAGAAATAAAAGGGACCTAAATTAGGAAACTGTCATTATTTGCAGACAACATGTTTATATATAGAAAACCCTAAAGAATCCACTAAAAACTTTTAGAAATAATAAATGAATCCAGTCAAGTCACAGGATACAAAATCAACATACAAAAATCAGTTGTGTGTCTATACACTAACAATGAACTAGCAGAAAAAGAAATTAAGAATAAAATACTATTTATAATGGCAACAAAAAGAATAAAATACCTAGGAATAAACTTAACCAAAGAGATGAAAGATCTGTACACCGAAACTATAAAACATTGTTGAAAGACATTGAAGAAGACACAAAGAAATAGAAAGATATTCCATGCTCTTGGATTGGAAGAATTAACATAGTTAAAATGTCCATACTTCCAAAAGCAGTCTATAAATTCAACGCAAGCCTGATCAAAGTTCTAAAGACATTTTTCACAGAAATAGCAAAGAGAGTCCTAAAATTTATATGGAACAACAAAAGACCCTGAATAGCCAAAAGAATCCTGAGGAAAAAGAAGAAAGTTGGATTTATCACACTCCCTGATCTCAAAATATACTACAAAGCTATAGTAACCCAAACAGCATGGGACTGGCACAAAAACAGACACACAGAACAATGGAACAGACTCAAGTGCCCCAAAATAAACCACACATTTACAGACAGCTAATTTTTGAAAAGGGAGACAATAGCATGAAATGGAGAAAGGAAAATCTCTTCAATAAATGGTGTTGGGAAAACTGGAGAGCCATATGCAAAAGAATGAAAGTAGACCATTGTCTTACATCAGGAACAAAACTCAACTCAAAATGGATCAAAGACTTGAATGTAAGCCTTGCAACCATGAAACTTCTAGAAGAAAACACAGGCAGCACGCTCTTTGACATCAGTCTTAACAGCGTATTTTCAAGTACCATGTCTGACTGGGCAAGGGAAACAAAAGAAAAAATAAACAAATGGGACTACATCAAACTGAAATGCTTCTGCACAGCCAAGGAAACCATCAACAAAACGAAAAGACGACCTAACAATTGGGAGAAGATATTTGTAAACCATATATCAGATAAGGGGTTAAGACCCAAAATATACAAAAAACTCATACATCTCAATAACAAAAAAACCAACAACCCAATTAAAAAATGGGCAAAAGATCTGAACAGAAATTTTTCCAAAGAAGATCAACAGGCACATGAGAACATGTTCAACATCAATAACCATCAGGGAAATGCAAATCAAAACTACAATGAGATATCACCTCACTCCAGTCAGAATGGCTATAATTAACAAGAGAGGAAACAACAAATGTTGGAGAGGATGGGGGGAGAAGGAAAACCTTGTTCACTGCTGGTGGGAGTGTATACTGGTGCAGCTACTATGGAAAACAGTATGGAGTTTCCTCAGAAAATTAAGAATAGATCTACCATATGACCCAGCTATTCCACTGCTGGGTATTTCTCCAAAGAACTTGAAAACACAAATGCATAAAGATATATGCACCCTTATGTTCATCGCAGCATTATTCATAACAGCCAAGACTTGGAAGCAACCTAGGTGCCCATCAAGGGATGAATGGATAAAGAAGATGTGGTATATATACACAATTGAATACTACTCAGCCATAGGAAATGATGAAATCCAGCCATTTGTGACAACATGGATGGACCTTGAGGGTATTATGCTAAGGGAAATAAGTCAGAGGGAGAAAGTACAATATCATATGATCTCACTCATAAGCAGAAGAGAAAAACAATGACAAACAAACACATAGCAGCAGAGATTGAATTGGTGGTTACCAGAGGGAAAGGGAGTAGAGGGTAAGGTGGAAAGGATGATTAAGCACACGTGTGGTGATGGATTATAATTAATCTTTGGATGGTGAACATGATGATGTGTATACAGAATTTGAAATATATTGTGATGTACATCTGAAAGTTATATAATGTTATAATCCAATGTTACTGCAATTAAAAAAAAGGGTTACTATGAAGCTAGAGTAAGCAAGATAGTGTGGCAAAAGAATAGACAAATAGATAAGTGGGAGAGATTAAACATCCCAAAAATAGACCCTCATAAATATAGTCAACTGATATTTGACAAGGAAGCAAAGGCAATCCAATGGAACAAATATAGTCTTTTCAACAAACGGTGCTAGAACTACTGGACATCCATACACACACACACACACACACACACAAATCTAGATCACAAACCTTACACCCTTCACAAAAATGAACTCAAAAAGGAACACAGACCTGAATATAAAAGGCCAAACTACAAAACTCCTGGAAGATAACCTAGGAGAAAACTTAGATGACCTTGGGTATGGTGATGCCTTTTGTGATACAACATCAAGGGCATGATCCATGAAAGAAACAATTGATTAGCTAGACTTTATTAAAATTAAAAACTTCTGCTCAGTGAAGGACAATGTCAAGAGAATGAGCACACAAACCATATATTTGAAGGAAATATTTGCAGAACACATATCTGATAAAGGACTGTTACTTAAAATATACAAATGATTCTTAAAACTTAACAATAAGCCAACAAATAACCAAAAAATGGGCCAAAGATCTTAACAGAAATCTCACCAAGCAAATAGACAGATGGCAAATAGCCATATAAAAAGATGCTCCACATAAGTCATCGAGGAAATGTAAATTTAAAAAGTGAGATACTAGTACACACTAACTAGAATGGCCAAAATTCAGAACACTGACAACATCAAATGCAAGGGAGGATGTGAAGCAACAGGAACTCTCATTCATTGCTATTGGGAATGCAAAATGGTGCAGCCATTTTGGAAGACAATTGGGTGGTTTCTTACAAAACAAAACATATCCTTATCATACAATTCAGCAATCATGCTCCTTGGTATTTACCCAAAGGAGTTGCAAACCTATGTCCACACAAAAACCTGCACAAGATGTTTATATCAGCTTTATGCATAATGGTCAGAAATTTGAAGCCACCCTGGTATCCTTCAGTACCTGAGTCAGTAGATAAACTACACTACATGGAAACAATGGAATATTTTCAGCACTAAAAAGAAAGGAGCTATCAAGCCATGAAAATGGATAGAGGACCCACAAATGTATGTTACTAAATGAAAGAGCAAATCTGAAAAGGCTACGCACGGTATATGATTTCAACTATATGACACTCTAGGAAAGGCAACACTATGCAGACAGTAAAACGATCAGTGGTTGCTAGAGGTGGGACAGGCGAGGGATAAACAGGCAGGGCACAGAGAATTTTGGTGGCAGTTAAAATACTCTGTATGATGCTATAAAGAGAAATATATGTCATTAAACATTTATACAAACACAGAATTTGCAACACCAAGAATGAACCCTAAAGTAAAGACTTTAGGTAATTAAGATGTGTCAATATAAGGTCATCCTTGATAACAAATGCACCATTCTGGTGAATGTTGCTGATGATGGGGGAGGTGACGTATGTGTGGGGATAAGTGGTATATAGGAAATCTCTGTATCTTCCTCTCAATTTTGTGGTGAACCTTAAATTGCTCTGAAAAATAAAGTCTTAAATTTCTAAGTTGAAAATTTTTGTCAACACCAAGAAAATAATTTAAATAATTGATGATTTCCAAAACAACATTACAGTTATCTTTTCTACTATCCAACTCCACAATATACTGTTTCTCTACTTAATGAGCTCTAATATTGGTAGACCTGCCATCTTGGACTTTCAGGCTTGGAATAAGGGTGAGGGGAGACAGACTAAAAACATATAGGAATCAGGAAAATAAACCAAATTAGAAAATTACATTCACTACAAAGAAAACACGGACAGCAGAGAATCGCACTCAAATTCTGAACAATGGGATAGGGAAAAATAGGGGGCATCAGCTACTTTACTCAGGAGACTCATTGAACATATTTCTGAGAGTGTGTTATTCAGAATGAGATCCTGAGAATGAGAAAGAGTGTACCAAGTAAGGAGAGGAGAGAAATTCTTCCAGGACTGAAAAGAGCTTATGCAGATCTCTGAGTTGGGAGAGACTCAGGTGGCCTGTTCCAGAAACCATAAGAAATCCAATGTGGCTTCATCATAGTAAGCAAGGAGGCAGGAACATAAAAGGGAGTTGGAGAGGCTGGCGAAGGCTAGATAATGCACAGCCTTGGGGGCATGGAGAGGCCTTTGTAGTTTATAAGTGGTGGGGTAAAAGTGAAAAATTTTTAGCAAAAAGTGACTTGACCTCAGATATATTGAAGAAGTGCACTCTAATTTCACAGTGGAAAACAAACTAGGAAAACAATGATGGGAACAGGAAGACACTGTCAGAGAAGTATAGGTGAAAGTTGGAGAGACCTGAACTAGAGTTGTAGCCATGGATCTAGAGAGCAGTCAATGGATTTGCAAAATATTTTCAAGATAAAATTGTTAGAATACATTGGATATTAGAGAACAGAAAAAAGTGGAATCAAAGATGAAGCTCTGGTTTTAGCTTGAAAAACTTGGTGAATTGTATGTCATTTCCTAGCATGAGAAAGACAGGAGAGAATAGGGGAGCTTAGTAAGGTGAGGATGATCAAGAATCCCTCTGCACAGGGTGAGACATCTATGAGATAATGAAATGGATATGCCAATTAAGTAAAGTAGAATATTGTAATCTGGGGGACAGGAAAGTCTGAGATAGAGATGTGAATTTAGAGACTTTCAGTGCACATATGTAAAACCATAGAAAAGAACTAGATTACTGATAAAGATCATGAATGAAGCAACGACACAGAAGAGAAAAGGAACCAGCTCCTCCCGTGATTACAACAGCCAGCTTAGTCCATATCAGGTCGGGAGAGCAATACCGCAAAATCTCAGTGACTTAACAAAAGTCAATGTTTATTTCTTGTTCATGATACATAACTTTTGTGAGTTAACTGAAGCACTGCTCTTGTCTTCATTCTAGGCCTCTGGCTAAAGGAGTATCCCTTATTGGATTTTTAAAGCTTCTGCTCAGAAGTGCAGCATATCAGTCCCCATCACATGTTATTTAACAAATCACATCACTTAAGCCTGACATCATCGTACCCCTTGCTTAAGGAGAGCTCATAGGGAGAGGACGCAAACATTCTGAAGAATAATAAACTATACTTCAGACATAAAACCTTATGCATTCTCTCGCAAATTGTGTATGTTTGGAGCATTTATCCTCTATATTCACGTTATATTTCATTAATAAGTACTTTATTTTCTTTATTTCATTTTTATTATTATTAAAACACACATCCCAAAAATATTAAGTCATACAGAAAGGGTTAGACTGAATCATAGCCACCCTCTGCATCATTCCACCTCAACTCCAACCCTATGTCAAGGAGACAAAAATTTTAACTTCTATTCCGCATCAAATTGCAAAATTTGAGTCCATACCTAATATATGCTTTTGTTCATCTGGTTAAAAAAAAACAGTAATATTGTTTATCTTGATATAAATAAAATTTCTTAATTTTTGTGCCACAGTTTGGTTATTAATTGGATATCCTATTGCCCTAATAGTTAGTAGAGTTTATAAACATTGAATTCCAAAACAACTGTTATTATATTTTGTATTTGCATACTTAGAGAACAAATGGAAAATAGACAAATATGGTTACACTATTTGCGTAATTTTTACCAATTAGTTTAATAGGCTTAGAAATTAGGAGTCATATACTGCTTTGTTTTCTGACAAAATATCAATTACTTTCTTTTGCTGAAAGGGAATATTCTTAATATTTTTACTCTCTTCTGGGAATCTCAAGAGATTGCAGCACACTCTTCAAGGAGAGAAGTAGTTTTAATTTGAGTAGCTTACCGGAGAATTGATTTTCCCTCTTTTTGAAAAGGACTGATGAAAATTGACTGGGAATAAGTGAAAACAACAAACATATTCCTCCTGGTTCCTAGGAATATCACCAGAGGTATGAATTGACAACGTGTCCTAGGTAGTCCACTGCCCCTTTAGAATTAGACAGAATGCACTTGTTAAATTGTGAAATGCTGGGAGGTTGAACTAAGAAAGCTTTTTAAAAGTGTAAGCAGCAATTAGGATCACTTTTATAAATTCTATGCAACAGAAAAATTTTGTTGAGTTCAAAATCAGTCTTAGGGTTACTTTTCCTTGAAAAATCTATGATTCAATAAAATCATCCCCAACATAAAATTTAAGTAAATAAACTGAGCAAAAGTCAGGGCAACAAATGTAGAATGACTATTCTATACAAATAAGGGAGTCTTTGACATTTTTCCGATTAGCAAAAGAGACAAAGAGTTCTTCTTTTTAAAGGTTTGAAGTAGGAAACAGAAAGTTAAGCCTTGTTAGTACTTAAATTGACTTTGAGTAACCTAATCAAAAATATAATCTCTCCAGCAAAGACTCTTCCAAAAGGAGACAGAAAAGAGTTTTAAAAAAGAGAGTGCTCACGACTGGACTATAACAGAATTACAGAATATATCATATAATAATATATGTATGTATATTTATCATGAACAAACTATACTTTAAACCATGATTAATATTATTTAATGCATGTATGTTCAGGAATCTTTATGTAAAAATATGTGAATAAATTCTCAAGGTAAACAATTCCTCTAAGTAGTTTTTGTTTTGTTTTGTTTTGCTGAGGAAGATTAGCCCTGAGCTAATATCTATACCAATCTTCCTCTACCTTGTATGTGGGTCACTGCCATAGCATGGTCGCCAACAAGTGGTGTAGGTCCAAGCCTAGGAACCAAACTCCGGCCACAGAAGCAGAGCATGCCAAACTTAAACACTAGGACATAGGGCTGGCCCTCCTCCAAGTAGTTTTAAAGGCAGATGCAGCAACTGAAAATGCCTTCCCCCAGTCATCAATTTCAATTACAATACTGGGGAAAATAGGAACAAACTTGATAAGCACTATCCCTTATAGACTGAAGGCCTTGCAAAGGCTTTCTTCTTTTATTTGTGTTGCATGTGGTCAGGGCAAAAGAGGCTAAGAGTTTACTTTTTATCTACACAACCCACCAAAGCTAAATCTTTGAATGCTAAATAAATAATACTTTTAGGAACTTACTGCATATTTTACAGATTATAATAAGATGTTGTACTTCCAGGATTATCTCCCTAACTTTACTCCCATTTCTTAAAACCTGGAAAGATTCCACAAAATAAATATAAGTAACCCAGCACAATCTAGAACTATACACCTAAAAGTTTATCACTTTTAATATCCTCTACTGTAAGGAAGTTTAAATAAAACCCAAGATATTTTACTCATGGACTTTGCAATTCCAGAATAAAATAATCATGAATTTTATGTTGTCTCAATCACCTATACCAATAGAAATGGTATATAAGAGATTGAGCATGGGTAGGTCTGCAAGGTGTGAGTAAGTTGCATAAGCATGTGGTTCAGACTCATTCAACACCAACTCTTTCTCCTCAATCCATGCTTATGTATTGCTGCAGTATTGATTATGAGTATGTTGACTGAGGAAGAAAAATCTTGAGTATGATTTACAAATGAGATGCATGAGATGCTGGTATCTTCAGAAAGAGGATAGATGCAGCACTATAGACTCTCTCAGAGGTGACCATGAAGGACAGCAGCAAAAGACAATCCTTCTAGTGAGCAGAACTTTGAGTGTACATTTTGGTGCCTACTATGCATGAAGAGATAGGTTACCAGAAATATAGATTTACACTGTTTTAGGGAAGTTGCTACAGTTTGTTTGGATGGAACATGATTGGAACATTAGCGATATGGAAATCTGGGGAAGGGGTATTGGCATGGAACTTTCAGAATGAGCAGACACTATAAAGATGTTTGTGTCCCATGTGACTGCTAAAAAATTGGGTCTGCAGCAGATAAGATTCTCAGCAATCAGGCAGACAAAATGACATTTTTATCAGTAAATCTTTACTCCAGCCACTCCAGGGCTGCCTCAATGGATCCATGAATATATTGGCCATGGTGGCAAGGATGAAGGCTACGTATGATCTCAATAGTGTGGAATTCCATATACTTAATTGAAAGGCAGAATTGCTTACTGAAGACTCAGTTTTAGGCTAATTGGAAGAAAACACTCTGAAAGGATGGGTGTTGTCTTGCAGGTTCTATATGTTTTGAATTAGAACCACTTTTTGGTACTCTTCACCCCCACGCCTGGAATACATGAGTATGGGAATCAAGGGGTGGAAATGGAAGTGGCTCCTCTTACTGTTACACCAAATAACACACTTGCAGAATTTTGCTTCCTGTACCAAGCTTGATTGAGCTCTGCTGGTTTGGAAGTCTGCCTTTAATGTGAGAATTCTTCAATGGTTTCATTAAATTGGAATATAAGAGTGCAAGTAGGTTATTTTTAGCTCTTTATGCCACTTAACCAGCAAGCAGAAAAGGAGGTGCTCTAAGGAATAGAGTAATTGACCCAATTGCAAGGGGAGAATTGGGTTGCTACAAGGCAATGGAGGCAAGGATAACTATGTCTAGCATCCGCAAGAGTCTCTAGGGTGCTTCTTAATGCTTCCATTCCTAATAGTGAAGGTTAATGGAGAACAATAACAACCAAAAAATGCAGGAAAATTAAGGATTAAGAACCTTCAGGAATGAAGTTTTGAGTTGCTGCACCAGGTCAAGAACCCTAACGAACTGAAGATATAGCTGAAGCAGTGAAGATATAAAACAGGTGGTGATAGGAGAAACTATAAATATCGATCACATTCTCACTGAAGAATGTGTGGGCATGGTTCACTGGGTAGAACAAGATTCACTGATGTGTCATGCTGGTGGAACTTGCTGGAAATTCATCCTCTGATATCCAAGGAGAAGCCATCCAGAGGGAGTTTCCACACTTCAAAACGCTCTGAAAAACCATCCTAGATGAAATCAGCAGTTATCGTTAATGAGAGGAGCCTTGCTGGAGGTAGCCATTTGTGAAGCTGCAGGCTGCTGGGTACTGCTGACAGTCACACTGCAGGAGCCAGATGTTGGAGAAGCTGTTCCATTGGCAGGAGCTGGATTCTAGAGAAGCCGTGCACACTATAGAACCATGGTGAGCAAAGCACACCAGAACCAGGAACAGATAACCCTGTCTCCTCCAGGGCTCCCTCAGCTCCCTTTACTGACAAAGAATAAAATTTGTGCCAACTGGTAAAGGTGAAACGTCAACAGGGCCTGTCTCCATCATCACAGATCAGGCAATAAAGAGTGAATTTGTAACTGAGAGGAAATAAATTGAGAACCGGCTCAGTCTGGAATCAAAGTGTGTTCCACCCTGATGCTAAGTGTTAAGAAAAGGAGTTTGTTCCCTCATTACATCAGCAAAACCAACGGCAGCCCTCTTTTTTCTTTTAAAAGGGTCTGGCATCAAAACTAATTTAATTGAAGTATGAAGGCTTTCGCTGAGTAATGAGATGTTTCTTCATTCCTGGATCTGGCTCGGCAATTTAAAATATAACAAAATAACAATAATATAGATAATTTCCTCAATTAAGTTAGATTTTATCTACCTCATCAGTTATTCTCCATGGATCTTCACACTCCCATTTTTCTAAGAAACTTAAATTATTCAAAACTTTGGTATCTAGGATTTTAGGAGAAGAGTGGTGTTGATCAGTAGTGAAATTAGGTGAAGAGAGTGAAAGAATTAAAGATAATTGTAAATTCAAGGAATATGCATACACACGTATATTTTCATTTTATGGTTTTGAAATAGTCTATGAAAGATGATGTTTATGAACATAATATTATACATTAGTACTTTCAACTGTACTCTGAAAAACTTAAAAGGAGAAAGCATGTTTGCAAGTTTTGCAAGTCACTTATATATATATGTACGTATACACATATATATGATTATATATATAATATATAAATTTGGTAATGGATGATTACACATATGTTGGGATTTTTTTACAGCTTGTTTCATACTTAGGAAGGAGCCCAGAAGTAATGTTCTTCCATCGGAGAAAGAACTGTGTAAGCATTACTTTAATAGATATGTAGAACTTCTGCTCAAACCTTGACTTACATAAAATAAGGTTTTATTTTAAAGCATAGTATTCCTCTGGTACTGATAAAGAGAACAAACATGCAATTCCTTTCATTGTTAAAGTCAGCTCAGCTAACTTAAGAGCTATACAGTTCTCCATGTTGCCATGGTTTTCAAAGCTACTGTCAACCTTATTTCATCTCCCCTTTGAGGTCTATGATAGCAGATAAAGTCAACATATCGTGCAAATTGTAGTAATTTTACCCAGACATCATAAGCTATCATATTCCCACGCATAAAACTTGAAAATCTCAACGAAATTCAAGGTTTCAAATAAATAAAATACTTTTGACCAGCCTCTTTCAATTTATGCTATAATTTATAGAAGAATAAATTCAGAAAGGAAGTTTTGACTCCGACTCCTGACCAGGATGGTGATATGAGAGGTTCTTGAATTTCCCTCAACCCACAGACTCACTGAATGTACAGCTAAACTTGAAGCAATTTCTTCTAAAAGAAAATTCAGAAACTAGCTTGGTGATTCCCATACATCAGGTAACTGAGAAAATATACACATTGAAATAGATAGGAAAGGTTGAGACATACTCTTACCATAAATCCCACCTGTGGCACAGCACCATACAATCGGGAGTGAACCCCTGACTCCAAGCTTCTCCCTGAAAAGTTCAAGGTTTGGGTCATACATCTAGCCCTCCAATTTTTAAGGCTCACACTCAAGGGATGGACCTCTAAATCAACTAGGTTTGAAAGCCAACGGGGCTAGCATTCACAAGTCCCATAGGAATATAGCAAACAGAGAAGTGGTTCTATGCAAATGGAAACCAAAAGAAAGCAGGAATAACTCAACTTATATCAGACAAAATAGACTTTAACTGAAAGACCGTAACAAGTGACAAAAAGGGTAATTATATAATGGTAAAGAGGTCAATTCATTCAGAACAAATAACAACTGTAAATACTTATGCACCCAACATTGAAGTGCCAAAATATATAAAGCAAATATTAACAGATCTAAAGGAAGAAATAGACAGCAATACAGTAATAGTAGGGAACTTCAATACCTTCCTTTTAACAGCAGCTAGATCATCAAGACAGAAAATCAATAGGGAAACATTGGCCTTAAATGATGCATTAGACCTGATGGACCTAATAGATATAGAGAAAGCATTCCACCCAGCATGAGAATACACATTCTTCTCAAGTGCACATCGAACATTCTCTGGGTTAGATCATATGTTTGGCCACAAAACAAATCTTAGTAGATTTAAGAAGATTGGAATAATATCAAGTATCTTTTCTAACCACAATTCTATGAAACTAGAAATCAATCACAGAAGAAAAGCGGGAAATTCATAAGTATATGTAGGTTAATCAACATGCTCCTGAAAAACTGATGGGTCAAAGAAGGCATCAAAACAGAAAAATCAAAACATTTCTTGAGACAAATGAAAATGGAAACACAAAATATCAAAATTTGTGGGATGTAGGCAAAGCAGTTCTAAGAGGGAAGTGATAAAAACCTACATTAAGAAAAAAGAAAGATCTCTAATAAACAATCTAACTTGACAACTTGATGAACTACAGAAAGGAAAAACTAAGCCCACAGTTTGCAAAAGGACAGAAATAATAAAGATCAGAGTGAAAATAAATGAAATAGAGACTAACAAGACAATAGAAAAAATCAGTGAAGCTAAGAACTGTTTTTTTTTTAAATAAAATTGACAAAACTTTAGTTAGGGTAACTACCAAAAAAGAGAAGTCTCAAATAAATAAAATCAGAAATGAAATAGGAGACATTAGAACTGATAACACAGAAATAATAAGGATCATAGAAGACTACTCTGAATAATTATATGCCAACAAATTAGAAACCTAGAAGAAACGGATAAACTCCTAGAAACATATACTATACCCAAACTGAATCATGAAGAAATAAAACATCTAAACAGACTAATTACTAGGAGGAAGATTGAATCAGTAATCAAAAGCTTCCTGACAGAAAGAAAGCCAAGAACCAGATGGCTTCTATGGTGAATTATACCAAACATTTAAAGATGAATTAGTACCAACCCTTCTCAAACTCTTATAAAAAATAGAAAAAGAAAGAACATTCCCAATCTTACTTTATGAGGCCAGCATTACCTAGCTATCAAAACCATACAAGAAAAGAAAATTACAGATCAATTTACCTGATGAACACAGATGCAAAATTCCTCAACACAATATTAGCAAAACAAATTCAACAGTACATTAAAAAAATCATACACCATGATCAAGTGGGATTTATCCCTAGGACGCAAAGATGGTTCATCATCCACAAACCACAAATGTCATACACTACATTAATAAAATGAGGAATAAAAATCATATGGTCATATTAACAGATGCAGAAAAAGCATTTAACAAAATTCAGCATCCTTTCATGATAAAAATCTCACTGAACTTGGTTTAGAGGGAATGTACTTCAATATAGTAAAGGACATATATGACAAGTCCACAGCTAACATCATACTTAGTGTTAGATGCTGAAAGCTTTTTCTCTTAAATCAGGAATAAGACAAGGATGTTCATTCTTATCACTTTTATTCAACATAGTACTGGTAGTACTAGCCATAGAAATTAGGCAAGAAAAAGTAATAAAATATATCCAAATCAGAAAGGAAGAAGTAAAATTGTTTCTATTTGCAGATGGTGTGGTGTTATATGTAGGTAATCCTAAAGACTCCACCATAAAACTGTTAGAATTATAAATAATTTCAGTAAAATTATGGATACAAAATCAATATACAAAACTTAGTTACCTTTCTATACACCAACAATGAACTATCATAAAAAGAAATTAGGAAAACAATCCCATTTACAGTAGCAGCAAAAAATCATACAATTCTTAGGAGTAAATTTAACCAAGGAGGTAAAAGATCTGTACTGAAAACTATGACATTGACAAAAGTAATTGAAGAAGACACAAATAAATAGATGTTCTGTGTTCATGAATCAGAATTAATACGTTAAAATTTCAATATTACTCAAAATGATCCACAGATTCAATGCAATCTTTATCAAAATTCGAATGGCGTTTTTCACAAAAATTTTAAAAAACCTAAAATTTTTATGGATCTATGAAATAGCAAGCAATTTTAAGAAAGAACAGTGGCCGGCCCCGTGGTCAAGTGATTGAGTTCGCATGCTCTGCTTCAGCAGCCCAGGGTTTCGCTGGTTCAGATCCTGGGCACAGACATGGCAGTGCTCATCAAGCCATGCTGAGGTGGCATCCCACATGCCACAACTAGAAGGACCCACAACTAAAAAAAAATTATGCAATTATGTACCAGGGGCCTTTGGGGAGAAAAATGAAAAAAAATAAAACCTTTACAAAAAGAAAGAACAAAGCTGGAGACATCACATTTCTTGATTTCAAACTATATTACAAAACTATGGTAATCAAACAGTATGCTATTGGCATAAAAATAGACATATAGATCATGGAACAGATTAGAGTCCAGAAATAAACACATACATACATGGTCAAGTAATTTTTGACAAAGGTACCAAGAACACAGAATTGGGAAAGGATCGTCTCTTCAATAAATAGTGTTGGAAAAACTGGATATCCAAGTAAATGAAAGAGTGAAACTTGACCCCTAAATTACACCAAACAAAAAAATCAACCCAAAATGGGTTAAAGACTTAAAGGTAGATCTGAAACCATCAGACTCCTGGAAGAACACATAGGCAGTAAACTCCTTGACTTTGGTCTTGGAAATGATTTACTAGATTTGACACCAAAAGAAAGGGCGTCAAAAGCAAAAATAAACAAGTGAGACTGCATCAATTTATAAAACTTCTGCACAGCAGAAGAAACTATCAACAAAATGAAAAGGCCACATATTAAGTGGGAGAAAGTGTTTGCAAACCACATACCTAATAAGGGGTTAATATTAAAAATATACAAAGAATTCATACAACTCAACAGCAAAAAAACAAAGAACTCAAAATATGGGCAAAGGTCCTGAAGAGACATTTTCCCAAAAAGGACACACAAATGACCAACAGGTGTATGAAAAAGTGTTCAGAATGACTAATTATCAGGGAAATGCAAATGAAAACCACAATGATATCACCACACACCCTTGAGAGCAGCTATTACCAAAAAGACAAGAAATAATAAGTCTTGGTGAAGATGTGGAGGGAAGTGCACCCTTGTGCACTGTTGATGGAAATGTAAATTAGTCCAACCACTATGGATGTTTCTCAAGAAATTAAAAATAGAACTTCCCTATGATCCAGCAATGCCACTTCTGGGTATATATCCAAAGGAAGTGATATCACTACCTCGAAGAGATATCTGTATTCCCATTCCCATGTCCATTGAAGCATTTTTCACAATATCCAAGGTGTGAAAACAAGCTAAGTGTCCAGTAACAGATGAATGGATCAAGAAAACATGGTACATATAGAGTCATGCACTGTATAACAACATTTTGGTCAATGACTGATTGTGTGTACGATGGTGGTCTCATAAGATTAGTACCCTATATCCTAGGTGTGTAGCAGGCTATACCATCTAAGTTTGTATAACTATACTCAGTGATGTTCATACAATGATGAAATCACCTAAGGACACATTTCTCAGAACATATCCCTGTTGCTAAGTGAACATGACTATACAATGGGATGTTTTTCAGACTTAAAAATAAGGAAATCTTTCCATTTGTGACAACATGGATGAACCTGGAGGGCATTCGGGTAAACTAAACAATCCAGGCAGAAAAAGACAAATACTGTGTGGTATCACTTATATGTAGAATCTAAAAAAACTGTCAGACTCATAGAGAAGAAAGAAGAATGTGGTTTCCAGGAGCAGAGCGGTGGGGGAAATAGGCAGGTAAAAGGACACAAGCTTTCTGTTATAAGATAATAAGTTCTGAGGATCTAATGTATAACATAATGACTATGGTTGATAACGCTATATTTTATAGTTGAATTGTGCTAAGAGAGCAGAACTTAAGTGTTCTCACACAAAAAAATAAACATGTGAGGTGATGGATATGTTAATTTATTCGATGGTGGGAATCTTTTCACAATGTGTACATGCTTCAAATCATCACATTGTACACTTTAAATATATTACAATTTTACTTGTTGATTATACCTCAATAAAGCTGAAAAAAAAAGGATAAGTTCAGGCTACTAGAACCCAATTTAAGGTATTATATTTTCCTACACATGAATTCTACTTCAAGTCTGAGGTTCATTGTTTTATGAATTTATAATTATAATATTAAGAAGCTGCACATTTTAAGAAAGTGTACACGTTTTTGATGCTGTTTTGACTCCCCTGATTTGCTATTCTGCATCTGTTATAATAACTCCAAACTATAAAAGATAACTTATAGGCCAATTTAGAATAGAAGAAATAATTAGCTCTGTAAAATATAAAACAATAAACTGTAACAGATCTTTAAGTCATACAGTATCTTAGTGAATTTAAATACAACACGATTTTGTACCAGTTGCAACCCCTTGACATACAGGATACCTTCAACCCCAATCCCATCCTCAAATGTATTCGAGTGATGGAGAGACTGTGAAATATATTTTCTGCAATCCCTTCCAGGTAGAGCTCTGCTTTAGATTCCACTGTTAAGAGGTACTTAGGTGAGATTTGGAAGACACTCGTTTCAGACTAACCCCAGACAACCAAGTCTGCCTCAAAATTTGTGTTCCATTCTCATTCTCTGGCTTCAGATATGTTGACACCTCTGGGCTCACCAGTAGTCTCCTGAAGCTGTCTAATTGGGGGTAATGTTCTTTCTTGACTTCTGTTTCTCTAGCACATGCAACAATTTTGTAAGCACTTATTTCTCTGTATTTCTGCTAGAAATATCTACAGTTATTTTACTTTTCCTTATTGAACTTTGATAAACAATGTGTTTTATCTATAATTTTTAGGTATGCACAAATGATTATGTACAGTGAAATGCTGGAGTCAGCATAAAGTTCTTTTAAAAATGTTTTATTTACTTATTTATTTTTCTGATCTGATTAATAACATTGATAAACTCATTGATATGTTTGAGAAAGTAAATTTCTGATTGAGCATAATTTTTTCAGATATAATAAATTGGTCATTGGCAATCTATTTGAAGAGTTTTTAAAAGCCTCTTTATTCCTTTGAATATCTTTTTAACAAAGCCTCTTTGGAAACTTTGTATTCTTTTCAATCCCCCAACTGTGTTAAAACACAAGACAATATCTAAAAGTTAAAAAAAAGTATGCACAATTCCTACATACAAAAGATATTGGCCTGTCAAACTATCCACAAAATCGTGAAAATAATTAGTTGGAGGAACCATCCTAGTGGATTGAAATCTGATTCTCAAATAAGTTTGTATTTCACAGCTACAGAAACCTAGTTAAGGGTGATTCATATCATCCCACATGCACATGGTGGAATTTTTCCCAAGGTCATGCTCATGTGCAATTTATTGATTTATTATTTAACAGTTCATTCAGTCAGTGATCTGTCTAGTTTCTCCACATATAGAATTTGAAAATAAAGCAATGTTTATATGAATTAGGTAGATTCACATACGTCTGAAAGATTTCAAAATAGCTCCTTAATGTAGTTTCATGACCATTATTGGTGATATTTCTAAGATTCTGCTGCCTGTGGTGCAAAGAAATGAATATCCACCAAAGTTTTCTGAAAAATTCAATTTTACATAAGTTGCCATAATGCCATGTCTGATAAATAGCTGACTAACAATCAACAATCTAAAATATTCTTGGGTTTCTCCTGACATCATTAAATTTCTAAAGCGTACTACTTCCATAAAGATTGCCTTTTAAAAAGTACACGTTTTTTGTGAAAACAAATTACAAACATTTTTACTTCAGAGTAAGAAATATTCTTCAGAGTTATTGAGCTCTTCAAAGTCAAACACAGTGCCTAGACAAGCAGGTGTTTGTTTTAAAGATGTTATTGAACAACATCGATGTTAGAATGGGCTCTTAAAGATGTCTTCTTATGGCCCACCTGCACTGTGGCTTCTGTACATCACTTTACTACAACAAAGTCCTGTTGCTGATGATGCTGTTTACAGCTCTCTTTTGGTGTTATATAACCTCTGCAGAGGTAATAGAGAAGTGATACGCTTTTTACGTGGCAGGTGATTTCCTGGTTCACCTTTAGGGACACCAACTTTATCCTTCTCCCTAGCTCTTGCTCTGGGAGTTCAGTCCTGGGGCCTCCACATCCTGGTGGGCACTTTGCTTAGACTTCTAGTTTCTCATTTATGAGGTTATTTTTGAAGATAAATCAATAAAACTTGATATTTAATTGAATGCGGGCAAGATGAGGAAAGGGGAGATTTTAAGAATAGTGTCTATATTTCTGGTGTAAGAAACTGGATGAAATTTGACGCCATTTATTGGCAGAGTTATTGATAGATGATAATCGGAAATATGAGTATGTGGGGAAAAAGGAGGTGAGAGGAAGGCCCAGAATATACTGATTCACAGTTTTTGAAAACTTTGAGTTTATGGTAATTACAAGACACCTAACTGGAAAACTGAGAAAATGATTTGCAAGATAATAGCCCTGGCTATTTAAGTTCCTTTGCATCTGCCTTTGGTGAAATACAACACTATCTTAAGTAGCATAGAGCAAAGGGAAATATGAAATTATATTTTCATTTTGAATATACTTATAATCATTTTATATTTACCTCAAGTGTGGACTCATATGACCAGAGGAATTAGGGCATAATTTTTGGTTAACTAAAGAGACAGTAATCCCAATCCACTTTTCCCCTAAACAGCCTCCTGTTATAGAAGCTGAAAATGCCAGCTATTTGTCAACTCAGCCTCCCTTTAGGCCAAATATAGACATTTGACTGTATTCTGATGAATAAGAATGAGGGGGCTTCTAAAACAAAATTTAACTTTTGGTTTTTAGTAAATGGGACAAACAAGATAATAGAAAACTGGAGAGTTTTCCCCCCTATTTCTACCATTCATGACCTTGAGTTTGATCTTAGAAGATAAAACAATCACTGTAGGGACATGTGAGTAAAAATAGGAAAATGAAAAATCAACATGCCAAGGTGGGTAGAGCAAAAGTAATCATTATTGAGCCAGCGCTGGTGGCCCAGTGGTTAAAGTGTGGTGTGTTCTACTTCAGTGGTCTTGTCCAGTTCCCAGGAAAGAAATCTGACCACTCATCTGTCAGCAGCCAGGCTGTGGTGGCAGCTCACATAGAAGAACCAGAAAGACCTGCAACTAGAATATACAACTGTGTACTGGGGCTTTGGGGAAGAAAACAAAAAAGGAAGATTGGCAGCAGATGTTAGCTCAGGGTGAATCTTTCCCAGTTAAAAAAAAGCAAAAAAGATTAAAAAGAGTTTGCTTAAAAAAAAAGTAATCATTATCATCATCACCAAGCTAAATTCCCTATTATTTCATTGAGTTCTAGACTCTGAAAATCCGACCTTCTTAAGAACTATAAATGCATTTAAACAAATGTTGATTTGGTTCCCTGATATTTACAACTGAAGGAATTTTTAATGTAAACAGAATTTAGCTGTCAATGGAAAATATCTTGGGAGGAAATTAATTTCATGTTACCATTGTTTATATTTTAATTCTATAGTAAGATTCTATTACTTTTAGATTTTACACAGCATTGCCAAAAATATTATTTATAGTAATAATATTTTATAATGCTTTGATTTGGTACTTAATTTGATGTAACATCATTCAAGTGACAGCTTTCAAATATGTGTTGATGGTAATTATTGTAAGATCTGTGACATATTTACATAATTACTTTTGTTTTTTTTTAGAAAGATTGGCCCTGAGCTGACATCTGTGTGCATCTTCCTCTATTTTATACATGGGACACCTGCCACAGCATGGCTTGATAAGCAGTGCATGGACCACACCCGGGAACTAAACTGGTAAACCCAGGGCTGCCGAAGCAGAGTGCACAAACTTAATCGCTGTGCCACCAGGCCAGCTCCCATTATTATTTCTTGTATAACCAAAGTAAGGTAAGTAAATAATTCCTGCTTCATAAAATAAAGTTCTAAGAATATATATGAATATGATGGTAGATTTAAAAAAAAATTAAATTTAAAAAGATCTTAAAATTTATAACTTTATATATGTGTTGATTTCCTATTTAAAAAATATATTTCCAGATTAAAATGGTTCAGTGAGTTTATGCCTTGATAAATGACTCTTCTTTATACCAGGGAAGGGATAAAAATCTATAAAGATACCACCATGAGTCTACAACTGTGCTCAAATGCAAGGAAGCTATACATATATAAATATATATACATATATATATATTTTACAACAAATTGAGCCAGGATAAAGCTATGTACCTGCCATTCTCCAGACATGGAACTTGCAGCAGGGGTGGACCTCTGTGGAGCTCTGTATGCAATCAACTAATGTCTCAATCCAGGGGTTGGCCTCAGCTCAACGGGCCGTGCAGGGCTAAGACATCCCTTTGTATTCTCCCCTGCCAACTGCTTTTCTTGGCAAAAAAATAAAGCTCTGAAAAACTCCTTCCAAATTATAGGACCTCTACAATCTCTAGAAAACAGAGGATTAGGGAGGGGGAGGGCCAGACCCAACCTTATAATCGAGAGCTGAGTCCCCCAGTCAATTGTTTCCGTGATTGGACCTGCAATATGGCAAGCTTCACCATCAGCATAAAGCACAACTTCCAACTGTCATCACAGAAAGGAGAGAGAGAGGGAGGGAAAGCCTCTCATGAAAAATAAGACTTTAAACTAAAGTCCCAAAATGTATTAAGAATTTATAAGCTAAGATGTATAGGCAACAAAATTTTAAAAACTACCTCTTGATAACAATGATTTAATTGAATAATCTTCTGAAAACTATAATATGTGTGTGTAGAATGTTTAAAGATATAAAAAATTATAAAACCTAACAAATATTAATATGGAAGGATTATGAAGAGATTTGGACAGAAATATTTAAAATTTAAAAATTAGTTATTACAAATAAAAATTATAAGTAAACTGCAAAAATTCTAACCTGAATACATTGAAAGTGAAATCAATAAATGTATATTTCTACAGACCAAATCACTCTAAATACAGTATAGAAAGAGAAAAAAAATTACTGAAGAAAAATGTGAAACTATAGATAAACACTGAGAAAATTAAATCTAAACACTTCAATCTTAAAATCTGGATTGAAATTTATTGATATTTTATGTTTATATAGTCTTATAAACACTATATTATTCACATACATTCTTTTGTAATATTGAATTTTTGTCATACCATGTGCATTCCAATAAGTGAAAAAAATGCTTCATTTTTTTAGCTATATTAAATTCATTTTCTTGGCTAAGTACTAAATCACCTAGCATTAAAGAATTTTTAAATTATGTTGTTTCTGCGATTATAACAGGGATAGTCCAAAAATAGTATTGAGCAATCTTTTAAATTTTTTACAGTAGATTCAAAAAACTTGGGTCAAAACCATAATTAAATTCAATAATTTTTTACTTAGAATAAATTTCTAAAATTGAGTCAAATTGTATAATTAATTTTGTAAATATCTTCATACTAGTCTCCAGAAAGTCTGCTGTTGTGAAGTTTACAACAAATAATACATCTAAACTATTCAGGATATTGGTTTATATATAATAATAAGTGAGTCATCATTTCCAATTAAAATTATCAGCGATAGTATTACATTGTCTTACTATTTAGGAACGCAGAAAATCACCTCTTACTATTCCCTGAATATTTGGAAGTTAGCACTTTAGGGCAGCAAAACAACAAATAAAAATGAAAGTGTACTCCCAAAATGAAATATTAGAGGGCTACCAGTTCCTGCTCAGAGGCCCTCATCTTTTCTCAGTTGAATCAACTTATTGCCTTCCCATTGCAGGCTAAAAACCTTTTTGCTCTATTCAAACATCAGGTGAATAACACTAAAAATTATGAGTTTAAGTCAAACAAAGACATGTAAGAAATCTAGAATTCAATTGCATTGTATTCTAAACTCCATTAAGAGTTTAGCAGTCCCAAGATATGTGTGGAAAAAAATGCATGAAGATACTTAGATCTACTGGTTTTAAATTTTTTTTTTAACGTAGTCAGAGTCAAAGAAACAAATTCTAAAAGTGGTTAAACTTGGTGGGAGTTTGCAGAAGTCAATGGATAGGCTGAGGAGTTAGTGAACGTGTAAAGCTTGAATCCAAGAGCCTAGTCCATGTGCAATGTTCATTTTAAAATTATGAAGTCATTAATGAAGTAACTTTAAATAGTGATCAGCATGTCTTATCCTGGTCACCAACAAGAATCAAGCTATTACCTAAGTTAAAATCTTTGGTTATGGTCTTCAGTTTCCACCTAGATGATATTCCTACTCCTTAAGGTCTTCCCTTTCACAACTAAAAATCCCTAGACATAACTGAACAAACAAGTATTGGAAGTCTCTGAAAGGTGGGAAGAAGAAGATGGACCACATAGGGACCTCAGGCCTTGAAGAATAACATGATGATAGTTCTCTGGATTTCTTTATTGCCTCCCATATATACAAGACAGCCCTCCACAGAGGCCTCCAACCCAGAACTGCCAATAAGCACAGACAAAAATGTTCCCAATAAAGGCCAGCTGCTTTAATCAAAAGATCAGGCAGTGAGTGGCCTAACAGAACATACAATCTTTATGGCAATACCTAGTCTATGCCAGCCAAGTATGAGTGGAAACATTTCCCTCCTCATGTGGTTTCAAATGGGTCCATATAAGTTGCTAATCTTCCACCTCACTCCCAGCCCTCATCCCATAGATTCAAAGGGTGTACTCCAATTCTCTGTCTGGGAAATGTTGGCAGGATTCAGTAGGAAGCTGATCTTCCATCTCTCTTTGATCCAACCAGGCAGTGTTCTGATTCCCCAGCCTGGGTATTGTCAGTGGGGACCAGCAGTAACAAGATTCAACAAGGTGGTGTCGGTTAGGGTTAGTCAGCACTCCACTCTTCCCCTTCCCCTTGTATCAGCAGAGTGGGGAGCTGGATCTCCACAACCGCTTGGAAGGAAAAAGACTGAACCAGCCAGTGTGTGGCCAGGCACTGGCACTCTGATCTCCCTTTCTCCCCAGTATAATAGGTGCTCAGTGGAACAATGAGCTTCCACCCTCATCCAGAATCAAGATTGAACAAGCATTCAATTGGTGCTTGACTTCTCCCTTTCCCTGGTGTTAGTGATGCTCAGTACAGAGCTGAGCCTCCACCTCTACCTGGCATCCAGGGGATGGAATGAGATGATCCTTTGTGAGCTAGTTATCAATCAGCTTCTCTTTCCCTTCTATGCTAATGCCAGAGGGACCCAGTGAGTTTCCCCTCTCTGTCGTCAGTGGAACTTGGGAATGGCTGACCTTAATACCCCGACTAGGAGATGATGGGCATCAGTGCTTCACTTTCTACTGCAATCTACCAGCGAGACCCAGAGAGGAAAGTTGTACTTCTCATCCACTGTAGGGAAATGTTTAAAAGAATCAAAAAGTGTAGTGTTAATATCTTTGTAAAGAAATCCATCAATTTGAATACATATTTGTAAAGATTCAGAAAATATGGTCTATTATTTTAAGCCTGGTGATTCTACTTTAAAATTCAAATGAAAAAACCCCACAAGTACAGTTAAGTTACCATTCTATGAAGCTTATATACAGGATTGGAAAGTCAATTCCTGTATTTATAAACTTAAATTATTTAATATGATATAATTTTTAGTTTCTTGGAAGTTCTCTCAGTCCAATCACATTTAAGACCTTAAAAACTAAATCAACACTATTAAAATGACAAATGCAGTTTTAAAATGCTTAAAAGTATTTATTTACCTATGTTTGAAAATGGGACTAATTATTAATCAAAGATCCTTAAAAGTGATCTTTAAAATTTGCCAGTAGAGTAAGCAGTGAATTTAAAAGAATAAGGAGGATTTAAATGTTCATATTTCCATGTAAACTATTAACTTTTAAAACTGAATGAAAATATGAGTGGTTTTAAATTAAATCAAGATCAACCAATTCTGACACTGTGGGATACATCTTAAGTGTTTCTTCTCTACCTTCACTCTCCATGTTGGCAGACAGCAGACTTTCTGAGAGGCAGAATTTATTTCTAGATTGCACTTGAGTAGTTCCATAGGCCCAGAAACTCTTCTCCTTAATTCATGTAAGTCCAAGAAGAGAATCACAAGTACAGGTGCATATTCTTTAATGTTATCTTTCAAATTCTATCTAACGTTTGCCAGGTTCCTCATCTGGAGGATAAAATCTCATTATATGTCTCACTGGTGCATAATAATATTTTTGTTGATATGAAAACTTTGCAACTACAATCTATTGAGCCAGGCATGTAATATCCCTTTATACTTATTATCTCTTGTAACATTTAAAACAACCATGTATAATATATATTTTTGCATATAAAATAATAAAAAGCACCCCCTTTTATTGTTAAAGAAGCACAAAGATGTTTAGAATAAACAAATTGTCAAGTTCATATTTCTGGTATTGATGAAGCTAAGTTTCAAACCCAAGTGTTTTTCATTTCTAAAATCTCTGATCTTATTTACCACATAGCAACCATCTATCCTTTTAAGTCTTGTAATGTATAGCTGTGTTCTGCAGTTATTGATAATTCCCAGTTATATGCCAAATGTTCAACTTTTTCTTTAATGTGCTATTTCAATGAAATAGTTTGAACTCTATTTAAAAATTTCTGAAATCAAGACTTAGCATCCTCCCTTAAACACCAGAAGAATGTCAACCTAAAAGATCTTCCCTAGATACAATTACTTTCATCCCAGAGTCAAATCTCTACTAGGACTGGCCTCTCTCCCTCATCTTCCCTTTCACCAGTCCAGGATCCATTCAGACTTTGCTCTTAAAGAGTTAAAATGGGGATGAAGTCATTATATCTATGTCAGGGCTATCTTCTCTGGGAATTTGGTCTAAGCAGATCATTTGTAGACAATGACTCATGTAGGGCATAAAGACTATGCCCCGGGGCTTTTAACTCAGAATTAGACATTGTCTATAAAGTAGACCATTAAAGGCAAACAATTCAAAGAGCCAGAATTCTGTCTGTTTTTTTTATGAAAAGAAATATAGATACATTTAGGCATTTTGGATGATCTTGAAGTTCTTTTGTATTGACCTGAAAATTTTTAAAGAAACTAATTAAAAAATCAAGATCTAAAGATAAAGGAATGATGTAAGCTCTGGTTTGCAGATTTCTTTAAAGTAAAAATAACGCAAAATGTAAGCAAATCCTGTAATTTTGCTAAAATTTTCAAAAATGAAGAAATCTAAAAATTAGATCAGAATTATTACCGTTCATTTTTTTGTAATTCCAATTCTTATGGAACTCTATCTTCAAATATTACTTGAAAACAAATGAAATAATCAAATAAAACAAAACAAAGGAACCCAACTTTGTGGTTACAAACAAATAAGATTCTATAAAGAAAATGTATTTTTTCCTTCATTCATAACAATGATATTCATATTCAACTTATATTGTGTCAAAAATAATGTTCTTTCTCCTAATTCAAAATTTGTTATAAATTTTACTTCACATACCAGAAATCAATTATAAAATAAAATAATTTATATCATAAATATATTAATGATTAAAAATAAAAATCAATTTAATATGTTCTTCATAAAGCAAGTATATATAGCCTACAAGAGGCAAGGTCATTCTTCTGCTATTTTTGTCCCAATATATGTTTTTTAGACTTTGAAACCCTTTTCTTTCCAGGATGCAAGAAAAAAGATCAAATAATCAATATATTTCTCATAGTAATCTTTCCTTGTTTTTTGAATTGCCTGCTTCATTATGAAGTTACTTTTTCAGTTATAGAAGGCAGAAAGAGCGAGAGTGAGAAAGAGAATGAGAGAGTTAAGAAATGGAAAATGTGCCCCATCCACCCTTCCTAACTGGAATTAGGCATACGTATATGAGAATAATTAACTAGCCTTATAATGTTGATCATGCTCAGATAATTCTGGAATAGTTGCATAATAGCAGACAGTTTTACAAAGAACATCACAGGAAGTAAATTCCCGTTAGCTTTGAAGCACCAAAGACCTGCTAGTTCCAAGCTGCTCTTTGAATAATGAGAGGGTGAACAATAATGCTGCTACTAAAATTCAGGTGACTTTCACTTAAGCAAGAAAGATGAACCCCGCCACATTCCCTTCCTGTAGAACCTCCAAGAGAAATAAGAGGGATGCTGTGTCTAAAAAAACGATCAAGTTGCTATGAAATAGAAATAATATAAATATGAGAACTCTTTTAGAAAATAAGCCTGATAAAGAAATTCAAAAATTCAGTATGAGGACTAGAAGGTGAAGTAGAGAAAATCACACAGAGGGAAGAAGAGATGGTAAATAGTATAAAATTTTAAAAAAGAGCAATATAAGAAAATTAAATGATTAATCTAGTGGGCCCAATATTCGTGGAAAGATTGTGGTAATATGAAAAGAGAAGATATGGAATTAGTGATTTTTTAATTTAAATTGCTTAGAGTAAAAATGATTTGGGTTTCAAGACCTAAGAATGCCCAAATATTCCACTGCAATAAAAAATTACATATGTACACACACACGTATGTGTTTGTGAGTGTGTGTACATATGTATGTATACAAAGGTAGATCACTATGAATTTCAGTGTATCATAGATAGTGGTAAATACTACAATCTTTCAGAGGTGGAAAAAAATCATATAAAGTGGAATTTGAATGAGAATGCTGTGATACCAGACTTCTCAGCAGTAGCAGTTGATCTTAAGAATGGATCAAGCTTTCACTTTTCTGATTATATATGTATATGTGTATATATATATATACTTTGTGTGTGTGTGAGGAAGATTGTCACTGAACTAACATCTGTGCCAATCTTCCTCTATTTTATGTGGGATGCCACCACAGCATGGCTTGACAAGTAGTGCTAGGTCCACACCCAGGATCCAAACCTGGAAATCCCAGGCAGCTGATGCAGAGCATGCAAACTTAACCACTATGCCGCTGGACCAGCCCCCTGATAACATATTTTTTATTTTCAACTTACACAGTTTGATTCCCAAGCTGTAAATACATAACCATGTTCTTTTTTTTTTTCTTTTTCTTTTTGTGCTAATGGAAGATGTGCATTGGCAAAATAACATAAGAACTAAAAGAAATGGTATGCATTAAACAAGTGGTGGGGAAGAGACATTACAGCATTAGAATTGTGCGCTATGTCTAGACAGCAATCAATACAGAGCTAAGAAGACCAGAAAAGGGCTGGATGCATGGGAGACTGCCAGAAAAAATAAAACAGAATTAAGAGATTTTCTTATGTGTCTTGAGATTGGAAAAGTTTTCGTTAGATATTTGACAGATCTATTGAGCATTAAAAAAGTAATAATAAAATGTAAAAATTAAAGAAGTGATCATTGGTTAATGAAGTAAAATAAAAAGTAAGAATCTAATGTACAAATGATACAAACTTGACTTATTATTTTACGTTCAGAATGAAATTTAATGTCCACTAATTTAACGAAATAATGTGTTGTATCACTATTAGGAAGATGGCTGGAGAGAGAGGGCAAGTGAGAGTATAGTAGTAAAAATCCTCAAATTCCATAGAATAAAATCAATAGATACTGCTATACGAGTATACGAAACCACATTGTACAGACAAATAACAGAAGAAACATCTAGTTTAAAATTGTTAAAAGCCAGTATTTCTTGGGAGTGGTAAAGAGAACCAGACAGGAGACTATAGTTTTCATTATTATTAATAATATTATAATATTGTAGAACTATTTCATATATTTTGATCAATGTAAATGCATTAATTTCACAAAGATAGTAAAATTTACTTAAAGGAATAAAACAAGGATCCTAATATAAGATAGGGCATTTCTGAAGAAACTTGCTTGGCAGGAGAATAGTTTTGGACTGTTTTTGTAATAAATGATGATAGGTGACTATTCTCCATTCCTTTAAGCTGATTCCATTATTTTTAATTAATCTTGCTGTTGGCATTATAAATTCTGAAGTAAAACAAAAAGAAAAAGAAAAATAGCTCCTTGCATTGTAGGAGGTGAGGATATTACTATGACTACAAGCTCCTCCTTTTTCTTTTTCCAGTGGCTATGTCCTATAAATAAAGAATAACCTGAGGGGGAAAAGAAAAGAAGGAAAAGCAAAAAAGAAAGAGGAGAAAAAAAGAATAACATGGACTTTCAAACTGGAAAGAATATTGTGTCTCAAATAACAACCAAACCAGCATACCAGTAAGTTTGTGCCTGGTCCAACATAAGAGATTGTTTATACATATCTAGCTTTCCTGTGGTTATTGGTCCAGAGGAGACCAGTTCAACTCAATTGGTGAATTCTATCTTATATTTATTAATCATCATTTCCTCTCCGCTAGACGAAAGTACATGAGTATAGTAAGATTGTGGAAATCTTCATTATAAGTATTTTTTTTTTAATAATGTGCCATTCTCTTACCTCTTCTTTTCATTCCCCAAATTTATTTTTTCTAGTAATCGCATTTATAACACAACATTCTTACCGCCCCATTTTTAGATCACAATGTGGTTTAAAATTTTAAATGAAAAAGGTAGAATTATTTCCATCAACTGATATATGGTGAATATCATCCATGGATAAAGTCCTATGCTGGATGTTTCAGGGACAAAGGTATTAATAAGACTTTATTCAGATTGTTTCCAGTCTGCTGTGTATATGTGAAAGGCAAAAAAGCATGAATTGCATCCATGGAATTTCAATACTATTAATAATGTTCTTTGTCTTATATTTAAACAATTTGTTGAGAAATCTTGAAATTTTAAAACGCCTATCTGTCTCTTTATGATTTTCTTTGTTCCAAACAATTTATATAATTTCAAAGAGTAAAGAAAAAGAAGAGTGTAAATAAAACCATGTTGCAAGTAGGACAAGGTTGTGTGTCCTCATAATTTTAGAGAGAAGCAAGCATAAAAGTGCACAAGTAGTCAAGTATAACTGACTGCACTAAAACTTTAAGTGTGCAAGAATAGAGAAGTAGTGTGTTGTAGATTAGGCCATTGAATTTGCAAGCTGACAGAAAAAAATAGTTTGGAAAGCAAAAAGTGAGGCATTTAAATGTGATAAGAAACGAAATGTGACTACAATTTCATTTTGTTTTCATGTCAAGACTAATACCCTTTGGTATTATAACTATAAAATTATTTTGATCTTTCCAAAGAACAAAAAAGACAATAGACCAAATAGATGCTAGACTCCTTCTCACCTGCCTAGGATACCTTCAGATATTAAATCTCATAATACAGCATGAAACTGAGTGACAAAGACACCCAATTGATCAAATTAATTACAGTTTTTATTTTTTTACTGAACTCTTCCACATGCAGCCCACCTACTTGGCTGGGATTAGCGGTTTCTTCTCCAGGTCCCACAAAAATTACAAATAGACTATGACCCAGTCCACACTAGATTACAGTAAAAACTCTCTTTCCTGGTTCATCCATCAATAATCTTCTACCCCAAATATCTCTCAGATAATACTCTGTGTTCTCTATACCACATTCTGCCTCTATGATCCATCTTGATATCAACTCTGGCATCCTCTTTTTCCCAGAAGTCCCTGCACAATAACATATATTATCTGGATTACCACAGTGCCTCCTAAGTTTTCTCCTTGAATCCATATTTACCTCATTCCAATCTATTCTCCACGTTATCATCACCAGATTGTCACTAATACATACCTGATAATGTCATTATCATTATCATTATAATGATACTATCTACCGTATAATTAGATGCTATGTGTTATGCTCTGTTTTATGTTTTTTAATGTATATTTACTCATTTTTTCTTCATAATAAGCTTTGTGTTAAGTACTATTATGAGATCAATTTTAAAGATGAAAGTGAGAAATATGTACATATGCAAATAATTACATAATATATATATTCAACCAAAATATAGAATATATCTGTGTTAACATTAAAGCAAATAAATAATAATTAAAATGTTCCAACAAGGATATTCAAAACGGTGTTTTCTCTTTCAGTAATATGAGGTGAGGTGTGGAACAGTTGAAAGCATCAAGAAGCCGTTACTTCAATAGTTTTGAGACAAATTTTTAAAAAATTATTGTACATGCCTTCGGGGTAACTTCTCACATCTTTAACTTCTTTATCCTTTGAAATTTTGCCCTTTGAAGCTATCACTTGGTGCCAAGTCTTATAAATAAGGTAAGTGATTTATCATTGTAGGTATTATGAGGACTAGGTCAAGCAATATAATCATGTTAATTACAATGGACTCTCTCTCTCTCTTCCTCCCCTTCCATCTCCTTCTCCTCCTGACTCTGTGTTTTAAAACATAAATGGCTTTTGACCATAATTAAGCTGATGTTAATCAAAGCAAATGATCTTTGGGCACCTAAGGACTTTTCACTTTTTAATCTAGTATAGCGGAATGAACTTGAGAGCCACTCAGACTACATTCAAGTCCAGATTCTGACAATTACCAGCTGTGTAGCTATGACCAAATTACTTAATATTTTTGATTTCCACTTTGCTCATTTGCTAAACTGGGAGATTACACCTAGAGACTTCGCAAGGACTAAATAAGAATCTTGAATATAAAACATAGTTTACAATGCCTGGCCATCTTAAGCACTCAAAAATGATTTAGTTCCACTGAAGTCAGAAATAGAAACCACATGATTTCTGGGTAGAATTTATAGTGACACAGGAATTGTCACTGGGAATCAAATCTTCTCTCAAGAAAAAAGCAAAATCTTACATAGAGTTTTTTTTTTTCATTTTTAAAAAGAGTTTTTTGATGTATCAAGTAAAACCAGGAAGAGAGGAAATATAGTAGATATCAGAGTAACTAGGACACACTGTGGGCCCATTAAATTCAAAGGGATAAAGACATGTTTTTTGAAAAAATAATTCTGAGTTATTCAGGTGCTTTGAATCAAATATGTACTGTCTCCCACGATTTCCTTGAAGACCACAAATCCAAAGCAAGGAATACACGGTTGTCTCCTAAAAATTGATACGGCATTCCATGTCTGCCTCCCCGCTGTCTCATTGCTTTCTCATCTCTATGGCTTCTTGAATGCATATCTATGATTCTCCTAATTTTAGTCTCCCCAAAAGTGGCATTACTCCCTACTCCAGCATTAGCCCTGTCTTCCCATTTACTCAAGTTTGGATATTTGCTAATGTCTTCTGTTACTGAATTATTTTATTTTGTAATTCTGAATGAGATGTCAGTAACTGACAGCACATTTCCAGTTTATGAGGCTTAGAAATTGCAATCACCACACCTGAATTATTGTTTTTATTGCAGGGGAGTTTTAGTATGTCTTAGATTTACCCTATATAGAAAACATGACTTCTCTGCATGGCGCAAGAAATGACCAACAAATGAAATGTATGAAATGGGAGAAAATATTTGCAATCCACATGTCTGAAAAGGACTTAATATTCAATATATGTAAGGAACTCATACAACACAACAGCAAAAATCTAGATAATCCAATTAAAAATGGGCAAAAAATCCGAATAGACATTTTTTGAAAAAAATAATCAAATGGCCTACAGGTACGTGAAAAAGTGCTCAACATCACTAGTCAGAAGATAAATTTAACTCAAAACCATAATGAGATATTACCTCAAGAAATTAAAAATAGAACTACCATATGATTCAGCAATTCCACTTCTGGTTATTTATCTGAAGGAAATGAAATCACTATTTCACAGAGATATCTGCACCTCCATGTTCTTTGCAGCCTTATTTACAATGGCCAAGGCATAGAAACAACCTAAGTGTCCACTGGTTGATGAATGAATAAAGAATGTATATATACACATACATATACAATGGAATAATATTCAGCCATAAAAAAAGAGAGGAATTCTGCCATTTGTGACAATATGGATTATTGTTGAGGGAATTATGCTAAGTGAAATGTCAGACAAAGACAGAGAAAACCTGTATGACTTTACTTATATGTGGAATCTAATAAAAAAGAACTCAGAAACAAAACAGAGTAGTGGTTGCCTGAGTGGGGATGGAGGGTGGGGAAAATGGTTGAAGGTCATCAAAAAGTATAAATTTCCAGTTACAAGACAAATAGGTCCTTGGGATATAAGGTATAGCATTGTGTCTATAGTTAACAATATTGTATTGTGTATTTGAAAGTTGCTGAGAAAGGACATCTTAAACTTTCACATCAAAAGGGAAAAAATTGTAACTATGTGAGGCGATGGATGTTAACTAAACTTAATGTGGTAATAATTTCACAATATATACATATATCAAATCATTATATTGTATATCTTAAACATACAATATTATATATCAATTATATCTCAATAAAACTGGAAAAAAACAAAGATACATTAAAAAACTTGACCTCATCAAAAGGTTAGGTCAATTCTTCCAGGATGTTCGATTATTTTTTCTGAGTTGCAATCATTGAGTGGGTTTAATTTTTATACCTCTCTTGATGCTCACTTAAGATGCATTACTAGATCAAAGACAAATATAGAGAGCTAAAGAGACAATATTACTTTTAAGATGTTGCCGGGTCTCATTGATTTTTTTTTAAATCAAGTATAAATGATGCAAACAGGAAGAACAACTTCTTTGGTGACTCAGACCATTACCTCATTGATGAGAATGTCACCACAGTCAAGACAACAGTTATGCTCTTTCAGTTGCAGAATGATATTTTCTCACATAATGCCTTTTAAATTGTCAGGACTCCAAGTTGTATTTTGGAAATATTCATGTTAATAAAAAAAACAGAGAGTTCAGATCAGAACAATGCGGAGATAAAGCATTTGATTTGTTTCTAATGAAATTTTACTCATCACCTGTCAAGGCAAGTCATTTCAAATTGGAACTTTTGGTAAAAATCTGAGTTAGTTATAAGATTTTCACTTTAATTAATCACCATTTTCTAACTTTACAATTTTTCAATCTGTAATCATTAGTGCATCCGTAGTGGGAAATTTATTCACTCGCTGACAACCAAAGCTGATTGACCTGTATCTCTAATTATTACAGAAATCTTTCCATAAACAATCGTTCAAAATATTTGTATAAAAAGGGTTAATAAATAATATATCTCTAAGTGATGAAGTCTTTTCACCATACCTGAGATCAGTTCAGGGAAAACAGAAACTTTTCATTAAACTTTTGGTAGCAGAAAAGACCAGTCACTTATCTAACCTCCAGACTTCCTTCCCTCTTTTCTAACAGAAGCTCCATATTATTGAGGGTGACATTGAACCCAGCTAATGACTATGTTTTCTAATATCCCTCACAGTTGGCACAGGTCATGTGACTAGGTTACTAAGTTCAAGCCTGAGTTTATGAGATAGACTTTCATGAAGGATATAATAATGGAGACTAACACCGCCATTTGTCTCTTCCCATGTTTGTCATGCTTTATTTCTAATAAGCCAACACGATGGCAGGAACTCCAGAAACCTTGTTATATTCTGAAATGAATTGTGTGAATAAACAGTATGTGGTATTATATGGAGCATCAAATTAAAAAAGAACCTATATCATAATGTCCTTGGCATTATAAGAGCTCTGGACTCCCAACATCCAGATTTTTTTTTAACTTAAGAGAAAATAAACATTTATGTAGTTTATGCCACTAAAATTGGAGTTTTTAGATTTAAAAAACCATATCAAATTCTAATGGAAGTATTACTTATGGTAGGTAAAATTCTACGATGTTCTCCCAAGGGTCTAGTCCTCTGGTTGTTTAAATACTAATTTGGTATTGCTCAAAGTCAATTTTCAGATTTATTTAAGGTTACAGATCTTAAAATAGGAAAATTATCTTGGATGATCTGAGTGGGCCCAATATAATCACTTGAATCTTAAAAGCAAAGAAATTTCTCCAGTTCTTCTGAGAGAAATGTAATAAAATAGAACGGCAAAAGACATGAGGCAGAAGGGAAGGTTAGAGAGGTTTGAAGAATGAAGACTTAACCCACCGTTTCTGGTTGTGAAGATGGAGGAAGGAAGCCATGAGTCAGGGAATACAAATGGCTTAAAGAAACTATGGGAAACAGTATGGAGATTTCTCAAAAAATTAGAAATAGAAATACCATATGATCCAGCTACTCCACTTCTGGGTATTTATCCAAAGAGCATGAAATTCAAAACTATATATGCACCTCAATGTTCGTCGCAGCATTATTTACAATAGCCAAGACTTGGAAGCAACCTAAGTGCCCATCAAAAGATGAATGGATGAAGAAGATGTGGTATGTATATAACTCAGATGGAGAAAGACAATTACTTTATGACTTACCTCATATGTGGAAGATAAACAAACAAACACATAGATACGGAGAACAGAGCGGTAGTTGTCAGAGGGGAAGAGGGCAAGGAAAGGGCAAAAGGGGTAAAAGGTCAGGTGTGTACGGTGATGGATGGCAATTAGACTTTTGGTGGTAAACACAAGTCAGTCTATATAGAAGTGGAAATATAACGATGTAAGCTTGAAATATACATAATGATGTAAACCAATGTGACCTTAATAAAAAAATAAAGAAGGAAAGAAATTGGGAACTGTGCCTGGGTGAGAGTCATCCAGGAAACAGGAACTTCAGGCCTACAATCTTGTAGAACTGACTGCTCTCAACATCCCGAAGGAGACTGAAAGTAAATTCTCCCCCAAGAGCCTCTATTAATAAATACAGCAGGCCCACAGACCGTGATTTTGGCTTTGCGAGATGCTAAGCAGAGCCCGTTGGACATTTTATGAAACCCAGCCAAGCCAGTCTAGACCTTTAACTAACAGCACTGTTAAATAATGAATTTGGTTAGTATTATGTTGCTAAATTTGTGGGAATTTGCTGTGACAACAACGCATTGGAAAATATTTTTTTAAATGCTCAAACTGAGAAATCAAAGAAATCCTTTCATATAAACACATAAACTGATTCTCCCCAAAATGGAGATATTTACAGTGTAAAATGTATTCTTAATAAGATTCCAGAAAGCACTAAATATGAGAAAAGGGAGAAAAATGTTAGAAAAAACATGCTATGAAACTTCTGGTTTCCAGTAATAGTGAGCAAGGTAATTCAGAAAAACCTCTCTAATAAAAATGTAAAAATGTTTAATAAAGCATTTATTCTTTTTTTAATTATTTTATTAGGATCACAGAGGATCCATATAGGATGTACACTATTATTTATCAGTTTCTATATAGACTGCATTGCGCTCACCACCAATAGTCTAATTTTTATCTGTCACCATACATATATGCCCCTTTACCTGTTTTGCCCACCCCCCAGCACCTTTAACCTCTGGTAACCACTGATCTGTTCTCTTTATCCACGTATTTGTTATCTTCCATGTGAGTGAAATCATGAAGTATTTGTTTTTCTACGTCTGGCTTATTTTGCTTAACATCATACTCCTAAGGTCCATCCTTGATTTTGCAAATGGGACAATTTTGTCTTATTTTATGGCTGAGTAGTATTCCGTTGTATATATATACCATTTATCAGTTAATGGGCACTTGGGTTGCTTCAACATCTTGGCTATTGTGAATAATGCTGCAATGAACATAGAGGTGCATAAATCTCTTTGGATTGTTGATTTTAGGTTCTTAGGATAAATACCCAGTAGTGGGATAGCTGGATCATGTAGTATTTTTATTTTTAATTTTTTGAGAAATTTCCATACTGTTTTCCATATTAGCTGCACCAGTTTGCATTCCCACCAGCAGTATATGAGCGTTCCTTCTCTCCACATACTCTCCAATATTTGTTATTTTTGTCTTGCTCATTATAGCCATTCTGACAGGTGTAAGGTGGTATCTTGTAGTTTCGATTTGCATTTCCCTAATAATTAGTGATATTGAGCATCTTTTCATATGCCTGTAAGCCATCTGTTTATCTTCTTTGGAAAAATGTCTGTTCGTATCCTCTGCCCATTTTTGGATCCGGTTGTTTGTTTTATTGTTATTGAGTTTTATGAGTTCTTTATATATTTTGGAAATTAATCCCTTGTCAGATATATGATTTTCAAATACTTTCTCCCAGTTCATGGGTTGTCTTTTTGTTTTGTTCATATTTCCTTTGCTGTGCAGAAGCTTTTTAGTCTGATGTCCTCCCATTTGTTAATTTTTTCTTTTGTTTCCCATGCCTGAGTAGACATGGTATTCAAAAAGATACTGCTATGATCAGTGTCAAAGAGTGTACTACCTATATTTTCTTCTAGGAGTTTTATGGTTTCAGGTCTTCCATTCAAGTCTTTAATCCATTTTGAGTTAATTTTTATGTATGATATAAGATAATGATTTACTTTCATTCTTTTGCATATGGCTGTCCAGTTTTCCGACACCATTTATTGAAGAGATCTTCCTTTCTCCATTGTATGTTCTTGGTTCTTTTATCAAATATTAGCTGTCCATAGATATGTGGGTTTATTTCTGGGCTTTCAATTCTGTTCCATTGATCTGTGTATCTGTATTTGTGCCAGTACCATGCTGTTTTGATTACTATGGCTTTGTAGTATATTTTGAAGTCAGAGATTGTGATGCCTCCAGTTTTGTTCTTTTTTCTCAGGAATCCTTTGGCTATTGGGGTCTTTTGTTGTTCCATATAACTTTTAGGATTCTTTGTCTATTTCTGTGAAGAATGACATTGGGATCCTGATTGGGATTGCAAGGAATCTGTAGATTGCTTTAGGTAATATGCACATTTTAACTATGTTTATTCTTCCAATACATGAGTATGGACTATTTTTCCATTTCTTGATATTTTCCTCAATTTATTTCAAAACGACATAATTTTCAGTATATTTTTTTCACCTCTTTGGTTAAATTCACTCGTAGATATTTTATTCTTTTTGTTGCAATTGTAAATAGGATTGTATTCTTGTGTTCTCTTCCTACTAGTTCATTATTAGTGTGTGGAAATGCAACTGATTTTTGTAAGGTGATTTTGTACTCTGCAGCTTTGCTATAGTTGTTGGTTATTTATAAGTTTTCTGATGGATTCTTTATGGTCTTCTATATCTAGAATCATGTCATCTGCAAACAGAGAGAGTTTCGTGTCTTCGCTTCCAAGCTGTATTCCTTTTACTTCTTTTTCTTGCCTAATTGCTCTGGCCAAAACCTCCAGTACCGTGTTGAAAAGGAGTGGCAAGAATGGACACACTTGTCTTGTTCCTGTTCTCAGAGGGATGGCTTTTAGTTTTTCACTGTTGAGTATGATGTTGGCTGTGGGTTTCTCATGTATTGCCTTTATTATGTTGAGGTACTTTCCTTCTTTACCCATTTTATTGAGAGTTTTTATCATAAATGGATGTTGGATCTTGTCAAATGCTTTCTCTGCATCCATTAAGATGATCATGTGATTTTTATTCCTCATTTTGTTAATGTAGTGTATCACATTGATTGCTTTGCAGATGTTGAACCATCTATGTATCCGTGGTATAAATCCCACGTGATCATGGTTTATGATCCTTTTAATGTATTTCTGTGTTTGATTTGCCAATATTTTGTTGAGGATTTTTGCATCTATGTTCATCATTGATACTGGCTTCTGATTTTCCTTCTTTGTGCTGTCCTTGCCTGATTCTGTATCAGGGTAATGTTGCCTCCTAGAATGAATTAAGAAGCTTTCCATCATCTAAAATTTTTTGGAATAGTTTGATTAGGTTAAGTATTAATCTTCTTTGAATGTTTGGTAGAATTCTCCAGAGAAAACATCAGGTCCTAGATTTTTGTTTTGGGGGAGGTTTTAGAATACTGTTTCAATGTCTTTAACTTGTCATTGGTCTATACATACTCTCTATTTCTTCTTGATTCAGTTTTGGGAGGTTGTATGAGTCTAAGAATTCATCCATTTCTTTTAGATTGTTCAATTTGTTGGCATATAGTTTTTCATAATAGTCTTTTATAATCCTTTGTATCTCTGTGATATCTGTTGTAATTTTTCCTCTTTCATTTCTAATTTTATTTATTTGAGCCTTCTCTCCATTTTTCTTGTGATTCTAGCTAAGAGTTTGTCAATTTTGTTTATCTTCTCAAAGAACCAGCTCTTAGTTTCATTGATCATTTCTACTGGTTTTTTTAGTCTCTATTTCATTTATTTCTCTTCTAATTTTTAGTATGTCCCTCTTTTGCTGACTTTCGGCACTGTTTATTTTTCTTTTTCTAGCTCTTAGGTGTAATTTAAGATTAGTTATTTGAGATTTCTCTTGTATGTTGTTGGACCTGTATTGCTATGAATTCCCTCTTAGAACTGTTTTTGCTGCATCCCATAAGAGTTGGTATGTTGTATTTTCATGTTCATATGACTCCAGGTATTTTTTGGTTTCTCTATGATTTCTTCATTGATCCAATTTTTGTTCAGTGGCACATGGTTTAGTCTCTACATATTTGTGACTTTCCCAGATTTTTTATTTTAGTTGAATTCTAGTTTTATAGCTTTGTGGTCAGAAAATATGTTGATATGATTTAAATCTTATTACATTTATTGAGGCTTGCCTTGTTTTCCAAAGTATGATCTATCTTTTAGAATGTTCCATGAGTGCTTGAGGAGAATGTGTATTCTCCTGTTTCTGAATGGAGTGCTCTCTATATATTAAGTCCATCTGATCAAGTGTTTCATTTAAATCCACTGTTTCTCTGTTCTCTTTCTGTCTAGATGATCTAATCATTGATGTAAGTGGGGTATTAGGGTCCCTTGTTATTATTGTGTTGCTGTTAATTTCTCCCTTCAGGTCTGTTGATAGTTGCTTTATATACTTTGGTACTCCTGTGTTAGGTGCATATATATTCATAAGGGTTATGTCCTCTTGGTGGAAAGTCTCTTTTAGCATTATGTACTGCCCTTCTTTGTCCCTCATTGTCTTTTTTTATCTTGAAATCTGCATTATCCAATGTAAGTATGGCAACACTTGCTTTCTTTTATTTGCCATTTGCTTGGGATATCATCTTCCATCCCCTCACTTTGAGCCTATGTTTTTCTTTAGAGCTGAGCTGTGTTTCTGGAGGCAGCACATTGTTTGGTCTTGTTTTTTAATCCATCCAGCTATTCTGTGCCTTTTATTGGAGAATCCAATCCATTTACATTTAGAGTGATTATTGATATGTGAGGGCTTACTACTGCCATTTTAACTCTTGTTTTCCATTTGTTCTATAATTCCACTGTTCTTCTCCCTTTGTATATCTGACTGATATTTCCTTCTGCTGGTTTTCTGTAGATGTTTGCTCAGTTTATTATTTCTTAATGAATTGTGGTTCTGCTCTGATTTTTTGGTTACTGGTTACTGTGATGTTTGTGTAAAATATCTCATAGGTAAGATAGTTCATTTTCTGATAGCCTCTTATCTCCATTAACCTAAGCAGGTTCCATCCCTTTCCTCTTCCCCTTCTGAGTTATTGTTGTCACAAATTATTCTGTTTTGTGTTGTGAGTATGTGACTAAGTTGAAGTGTTTATAGTTACTTTTGATGCTTTCCATCACTTTATCTTTCAAGTTATAATTAAGCATTTGCTACCTTGTTCTGAAACAGAGCTGCAGTTTCTGATTTTTTCCATCTATTTATCTCCTTGTTGAAAGCTTTGTAGACCTTTGCCTTTATGTTTCAGGTATGAGGGCATCTTTGAGCTGTAGGGGTGGTCTAGTGATGATGAACTCCTTCAGCTTTTGTTTATCTGAGAAAGATTTTATTTCTTAATTGTATCTGCAGGATAATTTCCCTGGATAGAATATTCCTGGCTGAAAATTTTTTTCTTTGAGTATTTTGAATATATCATTCCATTCTCTCCTACCCTGTAAAGTTTCTGATGAGAAATCTACCGAAATCTTGATAGGAGTTTCTTTGTAGGTTATTTTCTTCTGCCTTGCTGCCCTTAATATTTTTCCTTTGTCCTTAACTTTTGCCAGTTTTACTAATATATGCCTTAGAAAAGGTCTTTTTGTATTGATGTAACTAAGAATTCTATTGGCTTCATGTATTTGTAAGTCCAGTCTCCCCTGACTTTGGGAATTTCTCAGCTATTATTTCTCTGAACAAACTCTCTTTCCTTTCTCCATCCCTTCTCCCTCTAGAATACCTATAATCCTTGTTTTGCTTTTCCTAATTGAGTTGGATATTTGTTGATGAATTCCTTCCTTTAAAAAAACAAATCTTCTCTCTACCTCTCAACCTGAAGCACTTCTATATTTCTATCTTCTTAATCACTAATTCTTTCCTCCATAACATCAGCTCCATTTTTTATGAATTCTAGATAATTTTTTATCTCATTGATGTGATCTTCATATCCAGAATTTCTACTTTTGTTTTTAAAATAGTTTTAATCTCTGGTGAAGTATTTTTTCTTCTCATTAAATTTATTCCTGAGCTCATTGAACTGTCTTTCTGTGTTTTTTAAATAATTAACCGAGTTTCTTTATGACAGCTATTTTGAATTCTCTATCATTTAGATTGTAAGTTTCTGTGATATCAGGGTTGGTTTCTGGAAATTTGTCATTTTCCCTCTTCTGTGAATTGTTGCTTTAGCTTCTCCTGGCATTTGATGAGCTAATCTTTTGCCAGCACATTTGTGATAGTATCAAGTCAGATTCCACCTGCTGCTGCTGGAGGGAAGCAGGAGCTGTGTTTATGTTTCCATCACATCTGCTGGAAGTTGTGGGGTTAAGGTGGACACTCCCACTGGCTGGAAAAGCATTTGTGTGTAGGCTCAGTGCTGCCACTGCCTCGTCTAACAGTTGCACTGAGGTTTGCTCCTATTTGTGGGGCTGCAGCAGTATTATGGGCACTTGTGCTGGCCAGGAAAGGGTTCATGTGCATCCATAGATCTGATGCCACATCTTCTTATGGTGACACCTACTGTGCTTGGTGGCCAGAGTTTCTTTGAGTGGTCAGAGCCTAGGCCACTTGGACAGCAGTGTCACTGTGGGTTCCAGCCAGCCAGGAAATACTTGTTTGTTGGCTCAGGGCTGCCATCACCTTTTCTTACAGTCTCCCCGAGGCACATTCCCATTTGTGGGGCTGAAGTGGCACTATGGGTGCTTCCATAAGCCAGGAAAGCTTTTGTTCCTGTGCACAGGGCTGCTGGGGAAAGGAAGGAGAGTGTTCCTTTATCTTCACCATTTCTCAGGGAGCCAGTCTATCCACCTTCAGATGTATAGCTGCTTGGGTCTCTCAGGAATCCTGTTATGCTGTGTGGGTATCCTCCATTGGTCAATGAATGGCCATTTAGTTGTAGTTCAAAGGGGAAGAGATAAAGGGTACAGCTCACTGTATCATGTTGCCGACATCCAAATATTTATTCTCAATAATGTCTTTTGAACATATTAAGACAGTGAAATGGCATTATTGAAATAACTAGCCAGCAATGAAGGTAAAATAGGAACCCAGAGTTAAATGAAGTATTTACTACATTTGCTTTGAGGTCATTTTCCACTACTGGCAATTTTATATTCATTTTTGTGGCCTCATCATTGCAAGGAGATTAGAAAACACGGTATAGAGCCCTTGAAGGTATAGGAATCTAATAAAGGGCTCTTTCAAAACTGAGATGAGAACATAAAGTTCTACAAACCCAAGGATGGATAGACCAGATGCAAAACAGCTGTTTTGAGGAATTGTTACCTGATATTCACATCAGCAGGATGGCCCATGTTACCTCAAAATTTGAATTTAGATTCAAGTAATACTAATTGTTTTAGAGGAGCAAATGCAAATATTCTCTGAATGTAAGTATATACATGCTAGTTCTCAAATTATTTGTAAAAATAGTATTTCAAGTACTATAACTAGTACATTTCCAAAAATAACCAGAGATACAAGGATGATATAAGTTAAAATGAAAGGCAGCCATCACAAAAACATACGGACAGACTTGTAAAATTTGTGATATTATTCAACATAGACTATAAAACAATTAGACTTACTATGCTTAGTAAAATAAAGACCAAATGTGAAATGTATATTTTTAAGGAATGGGAAACTATCAATAGTGACACAAAATATTTGGATCATTTCTAGAAATAAACACACAATAACACAAATTACAAGCTGAGGTTATATTTTTTTAAAAAAAAATTAAGTAATCTTGTTTCCTTTATTTCTGCAAATTTTTTTGAGGAGATTGGCCCTGAGCTAACATCTGTTACTAATCTTCCTCTTTTTTTTCTTCCCCAAAGGCCAAATACATAGTTGTATACCCTACTTGTAGGTCATTCTAGTTCCTCTACTTGGGATGCCACCACACCATGGCTTGATGAGCAGTGTGTAGTTCTGTGCCCAGGATCTAAACAGGCAAACCTGGGGCCACAGAAGTGGAGCATACAAACTTAACCACTCAGCCATGGGGTTGGCCCCTGAGTTTATATGTTTAATAGCAGATTAGATACAGCTAAGGAGAATATTAGTGAAACAGAAGAGAAAAATTTACCTGGAATGTACTCCTGTGTTGCATAATAACATTTTGATTGACAGACTGCATATACAGTGGTGATCCTATAAAATTAGTACCATATTGTCTAGGTGAATAGTAGGTTATACCATCTAAGTTTGTGTAAGCATTGTAGGGGAGGAAGGAATTTTCCTCTACCTTTCTACATACTTTGGCTGGTCTAACAATTAAATTGACATGAGAACGATTAACAGGAGAAAAACAAATAAAAGTTTAATAACATGTATTAATAACACAAATCTAGGAAACCAAACAACTTTCCAAAATAGCCAAAGCCCTCACCTTAAATTCCACCCTCAGCTAAAGACAAAAGAAGATGGGGGTGGAGAGAGTCAGGGACTTCAAAGGACTAAGGCAATTTACAAGTAGGCGAAAAGGAACAAGTGTTTGAAAAACAAGTGTTTGGCAACACAGAAGGGAGCCCAACAAATGGGTTTTCTAGGTTCCTATCTGTCTACCACCTGGTTCATGTTATGCTAAAATAATAGCTCACTTCCTGAGACAGGTTTTTTTTTAATGAAATTCTTTTAGGCAAGTTATTAAGGGGGATGTAACAAGAAAACTTTCTGAGTCTTTTGTTTCTTAAAAATAATCACCCTAAAATAATCCTCATGTTAAAGAGACACATTTTAAGGTGGCAAATTTTGTTCCCTTTCAGTACACTCCATGATGTTTGCACAATGACAAAATTCTTTAACGATTCATTTTTCATGACGTATTCCATTGTTAAGCTAGGCATGACTATAGTAAGGAGAAAATAGATGGAAGATAACAAAGAGAGGGCAAGAGATATAAAAGAGAGAATGAATAAATTTATTTTAAAATTAATTTAAATCTCAAGATGAAACAGAAGATATAAATGAGTGAGCAGCAATATTTGGAGATATAGTGGCTGGTTTTTTAAATGATGAAAGATATCAATTCAAATTAATATAAAACCAGATACCTGTAAAACATTATAATGAAACTGCAGAAAACCAAGAAATAGGAGGAAATTTTAAAAGTACTCAGATGTGGGAGAAAAGACAGATTACCTTAAATAGATAAGCAGTTACGTGTACTGCTAAATTATTAATAGAAACAATGACAGATGAGTGTAAAATCATATTAATTTCAAAAAGAAAAATGAATGGCCAATCTAGAATGCTATATCCAGAGAAAATAGCTTTAACAATCAAGAATATTCAGCCCAAATAGGAAAAGAGGAATAAGAATGAGAATGAGAATGAGAAAGGAGGAGGAGTAGGGAAAAGAGGAGGAAGAGAAGGAGAGCAAGAAGAGGAGGAAGGAGAGAAAAGGAAAACAAAATTAAGAGCGTTCACTATGAAGAGACACTTACTAAAGTATTTAAGATACTTAAAGCAGAACTAAAATTACACCAATGTAAGATCTGAGAAGCAAGGAGTTTAACTAGTAGAAAACTTAAATCAATTATAAATTAACACTCACTGTATAAAACAATAATGGTAATAATGTGCATACTTTAGGAGGGGAAACTAATTAAAGTGCACTGGGATCCTTATATTCATAAGGAGAACTAAGATTTTATCAACTTTAAATTTGGAGAGTATAACTAATAACGTAGTGATTTCATTGGTAAACATATAAGAATTAAGAGTGGATGTAATTTCCAAAATAGTAATAGGAAAATATAGAATGGAATAAGAAAATAAATGTAGAGGAAGGCAAGAAAAGAAAGAAAAACATATGGAACAGGCAGGAAGAACTGGAAGACAGAAAATTGCATGATAAATTTAAGTCCTAATATAAGTATAACTACATTAAATGATCTACTTAAAAGATTATTTTAAGCATTAAAACTGAAGCATTGTCAAACTGAAATGAGGAAGAATATAATTATGGTCTATTTATAAGATGCATTAGAAAAACATTATAAGGACAGATAAAAAGGTATAGCTTGCAAATTCAAACATAAACAAAAAATATTGAGACAGCTATGTTAATATCAAACAAAACAGATGACTAGAAGTTGTTGCTTCATCATGAAGAGAGAGAGAGACAGAGACAGATATCTGAGATTTGTAAGATAAGAAATATTTTAAGAAAATAATTAACAAATTTGACCCAACAGCCATGTAAATAACTCTAATTTTAATGGAAGAATAAACATTCTTATTAAGCAAACAAGATAATATTTACCTATTTCGACCAATGAAGAAAGCTTCAAAACTTTTGAAAAGAGTGAACTAACATAAAGTACATTCTCTGATCCTGACAAAAATAAGCTAAATGTCAGAACAAAATAATAATTATACATACCTCATATTTATCAAAAGTAAGAAGTGATTTTAGGGTCTGGCCCCGTGGCCAAGTGGTTAAGTTCGCGCTCTCCACTGCGGTGGCCCAGGGTTTTGCTGATTCGGATCCTGGGTGCAGACATGGCACTGCTCATCAGCCCACGTTGAGGCGGCGTCCCACGTACCACAACTAGAAGGACCCACAGCTAAAATATACAACTATATAATGGGGGGATTTGGGGAGAAAAAGCAGACAGAAAAAGAAAGAAGTGATTTTAATGACTCGTGATCAACAAATAGTATATTTTAATTAAATAAATAACAATAATAACTATATTAAATATTCAGTATTATATTAAATATATTACATGTTGAATGCAGCTGAAGTATTTATAAAAATAACGCAGTAACTGATTACTTGAAGAAGGTAGAAAAATATCATCAACAAAATGAGAATAGGACAATCAAAAGACTAATAATAATTAAAAGAAAAATAATTAAAATTGAACATATACGCAATGTACAAGATTAAGAAAGCTATAATCAGATTTTTTAAAGCTAATACAAGTGAAAGACTGATCAAAATAAACAGAGAGAATCAGAAATAATACCAGAAATTAGAAAGAAAAACAAATACAAAAGTTATTACAGACAAGGAAAAATAATAAGATGAGCTTGAAATAAAATTAGGCAAATAAAAATATAAAATGTTTATGAATGGTTTCCTCTTCCTAGAAAACAACATAATTTGCCAGAATGGGCTCAAAAAGAATAGAATAGTTAGTAGTCTTTAAATGATTGAAGATGTATCAACAGTAAGAATATCTCTCCAAGAAAAAATTTTCAAATCTGTATGAACTTATTGTAATGTTAGAAACCATTCATGGAGATAAAAAAAGATCACTAGATATTTATAAAATACTTGATTTAACAGGAAAACATACACACATATATTCTAAGCACATATTAATTCTAAACAGCTAATAAAATTGAGCAGATATATTACAGTAGAAATACTGTTTCCAATGTAAAGAGAGATTAAAAATATTTATCACAAAAAATTGAAAGAACTACATAGAGAAATAGAAAACTTCATAATCCTAGTTGGAAATTTTAATGTAGCTCTGTCAGGAAGTGATAGATCAGGAAGCCAAGAAAACAATAAAGATAATTAACATTTGAAGAGAATGTTTAACAAAATTGATTTGTCAGACATGCATAAAAATTTGCTCCCATAATAAGAGAAAATATCCTGTTTTTAATCACAAATGAAAGGTTTATGCTAACTAGTCAGATGCTTAGCAATAGTAAATTTCAAAAATTCTATTGCATACATACTACATTCTCTGAGAATAATATAATTAAATTAGAAATTAATGACAAAAAATGCTAAACATTCTCCATACATTTGAAAATGTAAATTCATCTCCTAAATAAAAGAAGAAATATTAATTTGAGATATTAAAAGCTGTCGTATTCAACTAAAGTGGTAAATGGATTGACATTTATAATTCTAAGTGCTTATATTAACAATGAAAAATCATTTTAAAAGAAGAGTCAAGCATCCTATTTAAGAATATAGATGAAGAAACCAAGAAGTGTAAGCAAGGAAATAAAAAGAAAGTTAATTCAAGAAAAAAATATATATAGTAAATAGGGCTGAAGGAAACACGTTTTTTGAAAAGATGAATAATATTGCAAACTCTCCAGTGATATTAATCTTGAAGAAAGAACAGAAGATAAAATTGAACAATGTTAGGAAAAAATATCATTACCTAGGTATTGACGTTGCAAAACATTAGTCATTAAGACTAAATCAGTTTTAGTCATTAAGAGTTTATTCAACAGAATAAAGAATTCTGTTGAAAACTTAGCTAAGAAAATAAACTCCTGTGATATTAAAGCAGTGTCATAATAAGTCTACTACCTGAGTAATCTTATAACCTTTAAATAAAATGAATGAATAATCAAAAACATTTCTACAATGCTAGACCCAGAAAGCTCTAAAGGTGAAGGCAAGCAAATACTCAAGGAACATCAATCTTAATGAAGAGATAAAAACGATGGTAACACCTTTGTATATTTTATGAGGCTAACATAACCTTGATACCAAACCAGACTTGCCCAGTAAGAAAAAGAAAAATTTAAACTAATCTCCATGACAATATACGTATTAGTTAAGACACAGGTTAAGCTATTGTACTGAAGGACCTCAGAATGCAGTGGTATGGTTAAGACAGAATTTCATTTCTCTCTCCTCTAAGAGTATAGCAGTGGATGGAGGATTAATGGCTCTTTGGCAGCTCTTCCTCAGAAGATGACACAGGGACTCAGGCTCCATCATCGCTAGGGTGTTGATTTCAAGAGGATGGATAAACCTGACTTACTGGTATCACATCTGTATTCCTATTCCAGCCCACAGAGATAAAGAGAGAGAGATAAAGAAAAAAATAAGCAGCTTTCCTTGAAGAATGGGTTATGGAAAATGTATATATCCCTCTGTTCACACGCTCCTGATGACTTCTAACTTCAAAGGTGATTGAGGTACGTGGCCGTGTAGCCTGGCAGCCGAGTGCATGAACAAAACTCCATCAGATGGGAGAGCCGCACATGGAAGGGTTTCTGCATGAAATAGTAATAAAGAGAGAAAGGATTCTGGGAGAGAAATATCAATCGCTGATAAAATATCAATATAAATATCCTTGACAAAATGAGTACACTAATCCAGCATATATGCTAAGATAGGATTTTAGTAAAGCATTTGAAAAATGTGTGGGAATGCAGTGTTAGTTTAATAGTGGAAAGTTGACTAATGAAATTCATCATCTTAACAAATTACACAAAAAAATGCCCATAGTGTCATTCCAGTGTTAGCAAAAGAATTGCTTAATAAAAATTCAATATCCACACACATAATTAAAAACCTATCTTAGCAAATTAAATATAGAAGGAAACCATCATAATACGTGGTGCAGCTTCTTCAGTGCTTTTGATACTACTAAGTGTTTATGATAAACTATTATAATAATTTTGATTAGATCGGATATCTCATTTAAACTTCCCATGATATATCATAAAAGATTAAGAAATCTGAGCTTTGTTATTATTTTTTCACAGATCCCACATTATGAACAGAAAGGGGGCCGGAGGCTGTTTTTGTATTTACATTGATGTTTCTCATTACAAACCCAAGAAATGAATAGTTGTATGCTGCGACCCTTGTGAGCAGTAAGTAGGGGTGTATTATTATGAATGGTAGCAGAATCTGTAGCAACCTGTCACAGTCTTCAATTTAAGTCAATACAGAACATGATGATTTTGAAGTCTGCTGAATACCTCTGTATCAGAGGTTTTTATCTGTGGAATAATTACTCATTACAGGAATTTAGCTCAAGGTTTATTCTTCTGACTGTATTCACTTGGGAATAACAATTATTGCCACAATTTGGCAATGGGAGGTATCTCTCAAAAAAACAAAGATAAGGAAAATTAGATTGCCACAAAAATAACTTTTACAGTTTATGAGAGGAACAGATAAGAACAGTGATAGGCAAAGCCATCACCAAGAAACAAAATGATTCTCAAAGCTCGATTCTAACCAGAGAGAACATATTAACAGTGTTACTATAGGCTAAAACCACAAAATGATGAGGCAAAAGCTGACTATTTTCATCCCAGTCATTTCAGGAAACAGGATTCTAGGCGAAAGAGCTTGTAGTATTGGTAATTTTATTGATAAGGGAAAAAGAAGTTCATTAAATATTTAGTCAAATGCCATTTAGTCAAATGCCATTTAAATGAAGATTACATAGATTCTTCTTTTTTTGCGTATTGATTTTATTTTATATTTTTGAACAGTTTTGAATAAAGGTATAATTGATATACAAAGAATTACATATATTTGATGATACAATATGATGAGTTTGGAGATTTACAAACACCTGTGATACCATCACCATAATGTGATGGACATATCCAACAGCTCCCAGAATTTCCTCGTGTCCTTCTTTTTGGTTGTAAGAACACTTAACATGAAGTCTACCCTCCTAAATTTTGAAGAGCACAATGCTATACTATTTAGGTTTACAGCAGAGCTATAGAACTTATTCATCAGAGTACATGGATTCTTATTCAGATTTGTTTCTTCCTTCCTTTCCTTTTTTTGGTGAGGAATACTGGCCCTGAGTGAACATCCGTTGCTAATCTTTCTGTTTTTGCTTGAGGAAAATTGTCGCTGAGCTGATATCTGTGCCAATCTTCCTCTGTTTTGTATGTGGGACACAGCACAGCATGCCTTGATGAGTGATGTGTAGGTCTACCCCAGGGATCCGAACTTGGCTGCTGAAGTGGAGTACACAGACTTAACCACTATGCCCCCGGGCTGGCCCCCTTATTCAGATTTCTTAAAACAGCAACTTCTATATTATGTGCTGGAACCCTACGTACATTTTCCCATTGGCAGAAAATGTACTAGTCATGTTAACATGAATATTCTTTCTCACATGGTAGCATTTCTCCTAGTATATTCCTGGACTGATATTTTGCTTTTATCCTTCAAACTTGCAATCTTGCTTAAAGTGAACATAGATAGCCTAAGAAATGCTTCAATTTTGAGAGTGCTGACATTGTCAATTTCAAGGAGGTTTAAATATGCTCCCTTGTAAAGTCCCTTCTTGGAATGTCATCCTGCCTTTTTCAACCAACATCTCTCCTCCTTGCAAAGTGAGACTTTCTATCTTGAAATTTTAATAAAACTACTGGATGAAATATAAATTCAGGCATTTCAATTCAGCAGTTTTAAATGTCTTTATGTAGAAAGATTAATGGAGATTAAACAAAAGTGGAAAATGTGATCAACATAGCTTCCTAACAATATAAAGAGAGGAGTGGAGAATTTAGAAATATTAGTCTCCTCTTATCCTCAACAATAAAATACTTCATATTTTCAAAACCTTAGTTGATGGAATTTTGTCTTCTACCTCACCTTGATATTCAGCAGCCACCAGAATATCAACGCTGATCATTTAAATGTAAGTAAATAGTGAGCTACGCTTCAAGTTTTAAAAAATACACAACTTAGAAGGATATTCAAATACACTGTGCCTCAGTTATGTGAAAAGAAGATGTATTTGATGTTTAAAAAATGCTTTACAATTAGGAATGCAATGATTTTGCCAGGTATTTCCTTGTGTTTGTGTTTTAACAGTGTATATTTTGAGTTCACACTGTTTGCGTGCTTTTACATTTTTTTCTTATTATTTTAAAATGAATTTGTAGAATACGTTCCCCTTAAGTATCTACATATAAAAGGTGAAAAGTGAAACACATTGATTCACCAAAATTACATATACTATATCAAATCCTAACAAAAAATAGCTTTTATAAAAGCAACATTCTCTGAAACGCTCTGTTTACCTAATTGTTTTTCCTTTCCTACATCCAGAATTATGACCTATTGAAACAACACATGCTTTTTTAAGAAGGATGAAGACATTCCTTGTGGATGACCAAACTCAAAGCATAGAATGAGAGTTAGATAGAGGTAAATTTTATTAAAACAGACTATAAAAGTTATAGAAATATATTTCATTTTATACATATGGTTACTTCGTACTAAGGAAGTGGTAAAAACACTTAGCCACAACAATGTCAGGCTTCAGCTAGGTTTGAAATTTTCCTCTCCTTGTATTGCCCAAGTTATGATGATTTTCAGCCCTACCTTCAATGAAGTTTTTAAACTCATGTTTGTCTCTCCCACAATCTAATTTTCCAGTGTTATGAAAATTACAGAGTAATGTCTCTACGTATTTCTGTGATTGGTTATATTTCAGTTTTTAAATAAAAAGGATCACCATCTGTATTTGTTTGAGATGATTTTGCTTTCCTTCCAATGGGCTTTATAAAATTGCTTCTCTTAGATATTAGCTATTGCTCTCTAAGTAGCTTCTCTCTTAGATTGTGTTTTTTAGACCTGGTCTGGCTTCCTGTTCTAAGCTGGATAGTTAAAAGTTTTTCTGCTCCACATGGTTTCACCAATGATAAACACCGTATTTTATATCCTCTGGTTAGAAAAGAAACTTCCTTACTGAGATCTTAGCTGAAAATAGATTAAACAGTGGGCAGGCAGAAAGTTTATTGATAATCCTATTAATTTCTCCTTCTGGCTGCATAATCTCTGTGTTTAAATGTTAGAATTTCTCTTGTTTAAATACTGTATCCCCAATGAATTGTAAAATATGCAATTTCCCATAACACAAGATGCTTCACTTTTGATCTTAGTCCACTTAAAAAGTAGGTACCTATATGGTGATAAAGGATAGAGAGTATAGATGAGTAGGTGGTTGGAAATCTCAAATTTTAGAACTCCACGAAAAATTTTTATCTTTATTTGGAATTTATTAATCAGTCAATTATGGAGTAGTATAATGTTTAATACAGATGTTGACGATATTTAATTAGATATATAATTAGAGAAATTATTTTTATTTGATTCTCAGAATCTGTGAAAACACGTTTTAAAGATGCTGTGCAATGATTTTATCTTTTCATTGCAAAGTGCTTTGGGTAGAAATATCTAACTCCTACTATCAGATCCTGAATGCATTATCAGCGATTTTCCACCTACTAAAATTTTACTCAGTATCGTCAAAATTGCATTAGGCATTATCAGAGAATAAGGGCTTAATCTCTTTTGTTTGCATAAGGTAAAGTTACAAGTTCCCTTATCATCGATACTCATATGCATTGTTAATGTTTCACATATCTATATCTATACACTTTGTCTTCAAGACAAGACTCTACAAAACACATTACTACGAAAGGAACTTTTATTTAAAAGTCCTTAAAAACCTATATAAAATGTAATCAAATTCTTACTCTTTTTGTAAAAATTAAAGGGCAAAAATACATATAAAGCTCCTAGCACTGCCTAGCATCATATAGCAAGCCTCAGACAAACAAATAAACAAAGAAGTTGCTGTTTATCTGTTAGCATCTAAGTCAATGTTTATTGTGTGAAAGATTTTCACTGTCCTGTAGCAAATGTGTTTTCAAAAGCATTTATGTTGATTGGGTTTTCAAAATGTCTTTTTTGGTGGGAGCTTTGTGGTGAAGTGTATAATAATTTGTTTGAATTGGTGCCAGCCAAATTAGACTATGTTGACTCTATTTAAAATGACGTTTATAGGGGCTGGCCCCGTGGCCGAGTGGTTAAGTTCGCGCACTCCACTGCAGGTGGCCCAGTGTCTCACGTTGGTTGGAATCCTGGTCGCGCACATGGCACTACTCATCAAACCACACTGAGGCAGCGTCCCACATGCCACAGCTAGAAGGACCCACAACGAAGAATATACAACTAGGAACCTGGGGGCTTTGGGGAGAAAAAAGGAAAAAAAGTAAAATCTTAAAATGATGTTTATAGCTAAAGAAAATATCAACAAGACATTTTATATCTCTTTTTTATTTTATCAATTTGTTATTTTTAGTATAAATGAAATGTCATAAACATCACACAAATCAAGAGACGAGTCTTAATCCTGTCCTAATTTGTGGCCCTAAGGGCTAACAGGTTCCCTTCATTTAAATCCTTAAAGTTATTTGCTAATAGAATGCCAGTGAGACTGGGAGAATATGCCATCTCGCTTCCTTTTCTGATCTAAACTAAGAGAACAAGAGCCCCTGAGTAAGGAGCATAGTCTTCTTGATAAATACATTCATTGAGTTCTTATGAAAATTCTCTTTCTTAACAATGGGAGCAATCATTAAATGAAATGTGGACCATCTCCACTTCTTGAAAGACCTTAAGAAGCATAATTTGGATGATGGATTAGCGAATGGAGAAAGTGTGATTTATTGAGGTAGTTGGGAAATTTTTTTTCTTTTGGAATTTTCTGAAATTCTTCAAAGTTCAAAGAAGCAAGTCTCAAGTTCACATTCCCATGTGAATCATCTAGCCTCTATGCAGCAAATTGGAAACAAGTGCATTTAGACATTTGCAGGAGGAGTTATTTTATTTGATGCTCATTGCCACAGTGCTTAGCAAAGTGTAAATTACCTGGGGATCTTGCTACAATGTAGACAGTGGTGTGCTGGTGAACTTTTTATAACTGGCTCTCTGGAAAAAAAGTATTCATGTATTTACATATATAAATATATTATAAATTATACTAATAAAAAGGCTTATTAGAAAGAATAATAAAATATTTTATATTCTTTACTGTAAATTTCAATAGCTAATTGATTCTCACAAGACTTCTCCTAGATTTTTGCTGAACATTAGTATTTCTTAGCTAACATATAGTTGCAGTCAATCATGACAAATGGAATTGCTATTCAATCCACAAATTCCTTTCCCAATGAAGTTATTGCCATTCAAACTGATATGTGATCTACCGTAAATCTATTTCTCACCATTGTACAAATTATATTGATTAAACTCAAACCCCTTTCAGCTCCAGCTCTAAGTATGTAGAAACTTTGCTCATTTGTCAGTGATGTGTGCAACTTCTTCACTGAACCAGATAACCATTTTTGTATACCACAAGATTATTTCCTCAGTGTTCTATGTTATTCACAATGTAATGGCTACACATATAACATAGTTTTAGCTTTAATCTACATGATTAACATTTTCTCTATAATTTATTTAAATCTACACAACACAAAATAAATCAAGCACTAACTTTTACCTTTTGTCTATTTTGATGGTATAAATGCCATCTTTTTGATGGTGTAAGGTGCTGCCATGACTGATCAAGCTACCAATGTGACACCACTGAATGCACAGTTGGGAAGAGATGCATAATAGTTATAATATTTCCACAAAGTAGACAATAGACACAACTTCAAGAGCACAGATAATAATAAATGAAGTTAAATACCCAAAAGTGATGAGCTTTGAGTACTAATTTTTGTTATTAATATAATTTACTTAGTTTTAATGTTTTGTAATTTAATTTTTAATGGTCTTATTGAATAATAGGATCGCAAAATTCCTGAAAAGCATAGATAATAAATGCTTAACACCATAGTGTTACTAACATAGCATAAAATGTGATAGCTTCTGAAGTTGATTTTTGGAATTTTGTTGTTATTGACAAGAATTCTTTAAAGCTCTGCTTTTTAAACTTATCCCACATGTGACTGTGCATTTAACTTTTGGGGAGGGGAAATCAGGTGTAATGTGGTTAAAATGGGCACATCACCTATTAAAAGATATTCTCTTAAATAGGACAGCAGTAATCTAGGGAAAACATCTCTATACAGTCATGTGTCACATAATGACATTTCACTCATTGACGAACTGCGTAAACAATGGTGGTCCCATAAGATTAGTACCATATAGCCAGGCTGTATAGTAGGCTATACCATCCAGGTTTGCATAAGTACACTCTCTGATGTTTGCACAATGATGAAATCTCCTAACAATGCATTTCTTAGAACATATCCCTAAATGATACATGACTGAACTAACACGCACTGTATGGAGCAAGGTCTACCATGTCCTCAGGGGAAAAAAATTAAAGTTCAAGCTTTCAAAATCCTTTCAAATTTTTATTATGATATAAAGGCAACAAATAAAAATATTTTTAAATGACAACATTTAGAAAATATTGTTATAATGAACCTGTCCAGAAGAAACTGCTAGTGAACAAAATTCTGTCACCCAAAGATGGAGAAATTAACTGAAATCAGAAGTTGCATTCCACATTCACGTTCTTTTCTAAAATCTTTCCCAAAAGCAACAGGGGATGAGAAACAAGCAAAACTATTTCATGTCTGACAAAAAAAAAAAAAAAAGGAGGGCTGGCCCTAAGGCCTAGTGGTTAAGTTCAGCACACTCCTCTTCGGTGGCCTGGGTTCAGTTCCCGGGGGTGGACCTACAACACTCATTGGCGGCCATACTGTGGCAGTGACCCACATACAAAATGGAGGAAGATTGGCACAAATGTTAGCTCAGGGGAAAGAAATCTTTCTCAGAAAAAAAAAGAATTACATACAGAGAAACTGATGGATAAAAATCAAAACCATAAAATAGAAAAGATTTACAAAACAATAAAAACAGAGCAGAAGTAAATTCAGGAAGAGGAGTAGAGAAGGACCCATGACTACAGATATCAAAATCTAGGGCATCTATCTTAAAATTCACCAACATTTGCTGAGGCACAAAGCAAAATCTCTTATTTGCACCTGAAGGAAATGAAGATTTTTGCTCTAAAGACTAGAAGATTTGGGGTTCAATAAGTAATATCTCAACCAAGTCATATTTTCAGAAAGTGATCTGAATCTTAGTTGTTGGTTGAGGCAATAATAGGTACTTCTCATTGTAAATGTCCCACATCTCTCTATGAGCTTGATTGCGGAATTTTTAAAGGTGAAATTGGACTCAAACCTCTTTATCTTTAGGAAATTTTCTACATGATTCTGAATATCTTGCATAGCTTCCAAATACTGCTACAGATGCACGTAAATATTCTATAAATAAGTCTTCTGGAAAAGGGAAGCAGCATAGGACCTATAAAAAGATAAGTAAAGAAAGGAAAAAAATGCATGCATGGAAACATTCAAGAGCAAAAACAATCACTAGAAAAATAATTCCACAGAGACTGAGGAAATCATGGCCAAGTATTTCTCCATAAATGTAGAAATAAACACCCTTCTTTCCTCCACACACGTACAGGCAATTGTGTCTGAGATGCAAGAATACAAAGCAGAGGGCCAGCCCTGTGTCTGAGTGGTTAAGTTCAAGTGCTCTGCTTCCACGGCCTAGGGTTCAGATCCTGGGCGTGGGCATGGCACCACTCATTAGGCCATGTTGAGGCGGCATCCCACATGCCACAACTAGAAGGACCCACAACTAAAATATACAATTATGTACTGGAGGGATTTGGGGAGAAAAAAAAGCAGGAAAACAAAAAAAGAAGATTGGCAACAGTTGTTAGCTCAGGTGCCAATATTTAAAAAAAGAAAAAAAGAATACAAAGCAGAGCTGCAACAGCTCATGTAACAAAAGCCATGGCAAAGAGAGAATCAAATGTGAACTAGAAAAGAAGAAGAAGAGATAAACAATATAGTCATTGCATAAATGAAAGTCAAATTATGAGTTGCACCAGGCAGAACAATATTTCTCCAAACAGTTGCAGAGATACAGAAAATAAGAATGAGGAAATTAAACAAAATGATATATAATAAAGAGTTAAAAAAGATTAGAAGACAACAGTAATATGTAAAATGGCCAAAAATCTCTGATATATGCACAATGGAAGGCCCAAAGAGGAAAACTGAAACAATATAATAACATATTTTTTAATTATAAAAATATAAATGTTTTAATGTACCTTTTAAAATAGCACATTGTGTTCTATAATTTTTTTAAAAGTTCGTGGATTCCACAAAAAAAGAAAAAATTCTCCAGGAAACTAGGCAAAATAAACTTTCACTCAAAAGTGGAAACCAATCAGACTATCATCAAACTTTTCCATAAAACAAATCCACCATAGAATACAATGGAAGAATATCTGAAAATATCCTTAAGAAAAGTGTGACCAAATAATTTTATACCAATACACAATTTGCTTCAATAAAATTATCAAAGGAAAGATAGTTTTGACCATGCAAGGATCATTGACCACTTTTCCCAGGTCTTTCTGGGGCCGTCTAGTAGCAAATAAACAAACCCAGTGTGGCCTATAAGGTCCCGACACTTCTCTAACATCGCTCCCACTTTCTCTCAGCTGCTCCCTCAATAATGGCCACACTGGACTCTACACTGTCCTTTGAATGTGCCAAGCATATTCCTACTTTACAGCCTTTCCAACTGCCATTCCTTCTGTCTAGAATATTCTTCTTCCAAATATCCACATGACTCAGTTTCTCTTCTCTTTTAATTCTGCATAATTTAACCTTTTCAAAGATAATTTACTTGGCTACTCTATTTTACATCACACACTGTGACTCTATCTTCATTAGTCTCTATTCCTTTCCCCATCTTTGTTTTTCCATAGTAATTATTACCTTTTTACATGGTATACACTGTCTCATTTGTTTTGTTCATTGTGTCTCTCTTCCCTACTGGAATGTAAGATGTCTGAGAGTAGGCCTTGTTTTCTTTTTATTCACTAGATTTTCTAACATATAGAACAGTATTTGGGCATAGAACAATACAACAAGGATTTGTTGAACTAAGAGGTAGCTAGTGAATCTAGGGTGACAAATGCTTGTGAACACTGACTATTAAACAAAGAGATTACTGGGAAGACTATGCTAAAAAGACTGTCAGTGAGGATCAGCTCTGTTATGATATATGAGAGAACGTAAATAACGTTATTTTTGTGGACTGAATTGTGTCCCCTCCCTCACATTTATATGTTGAAGCTCCAATCCCCGTGTGACTGCATTTGGAGATGGGGCCTTTTTTGTGGTAATTCAGGTAAATGAAGTCATAAGAGCAGAGCCCTCACCTGATAGAACTGGCATCCTTATAAGAGAAGAGGAGTCACCAGAAATCTCTTTTGCTCCACAAACACACAGAGGAAAAGCTATGAGATGGCACAATAAGAAGATGGCCTTCTACAAACCAGGAGGATAAACTTCATCAGAAGCTAAATTTGACAGCACCTTCATCATGGACTTCTAGCCTCCAGAACTTTGAGAAAATAAATTTCTGTTGTTTAGGTCACACAATCTGTGGTATTTTGATATGGCAGACGGAGCTGATGAATACAATTATCTATATAGTCTATCACATCATACAATGTCAAATGCTTAGAGGTAAGGAGGCAATGTAAATGAGTAAAGGGAAATACTAGGTTAACCAAAGTGTGTACTGGTGCGTGGGGTGAGGGCAGTAATGGACCAGAGACAAACAGTTGAACTTAAGGGGAAAACATACACAATTCAGGTTAAGCAAATTTTGCAATTGTATTAATGTAGGTTTAGATACTTTAGAAAAGAAATCCAGATATTTATGTGAAATCTCTTGACCTTTAAGTTTGGGCAATTAATTGAGATTTCCTTTCCTTTAAATACTGAAAGTGGAATAATAGTTTAATGTGAGAATATTCAGCTTACAAACATTTCTGAATTTTTTGAGGTAACATTGGTTTATAACATTATATGAATTTCAGGTGGGCATTATTATACTTTGACCTCTGTATAGTCTATATCATGGTTACTACCAAAAGTCTAGTTGCCATCTATCACTATACAAATGTGACCCTTTACCCTTTTGCTGTCCTCCCACCCCCTTTCCCCTCTGGTAACCACCAATCTGTTCTCTGTATCTATGTGTTTGTTTGTTGTGTATCTCCCATACAGGAGTGAAATTATATGGTGTTTGTCTTTCTCTGCCTGACTTATTTTACTTAGCATAATACTCTCAAGATCCATCAATGTTGTTGCAAATGGCATGATTTCATCTTTTTATGGCAGATTAGTATTCCATTGTGTATATATGTGTATATATATGTATATATACACTACATCTTATTTATCCATTCATTTGTCAACAGACACTTAGGTTGTTTCCAAGTCTTGGCTATTGTGAATAATGCTGCAATGAATATAAGGGTGCATATCTCTTTTCTAATTAGTGTTTTTGTGTTCTTTGGATAAATACCAAGAAGCTGAATTGCCAGACCATATAGTAGTTCTATCTTTAATTTTTTGAGGAATCTCCATACTGTTTTCCATAGTGGCTGCATAAATTTACATTCCCACCAGCAGTGTATGAGGGTCCCCTTTGCTCCACATCCTCTCCAACACTTATTCCTTCTTGTCTTTTTAATAGTAGCCATTCTGATGGGCATGAGGTAATATTTGATTGTGGTTTTGATTTGCATTTTCCTAATAATTAGTGATACTGAGCATCTTTTCATGTGGCTGTTGGCCTTCTGTATGAATTCTCTGGAAAAATATCTGTTCAGATCCTCTGCCCATTTTTTAATAGGATTGTTTTTCTTATTGTTGAATGTATGAGTTCTTTATATATTTTGGATATTATCTCCTTATTGGATATACGATTTGAAAATATCTTCTCCCAATTTGTAGGTTGTTTGACATTTTTTTTATATTGATATTATTCTTCCCAGTCACAAATTATTTTTATTTTAATTTTTATTTTTTTCGGATGTACATATTTCGAATTCTGTGTACATTATATCATGTTCACCACCCAAACACTAATTATAGTGCATCCCCTCACATGTGACCCTAATCACCCCTTTTGCACTCCCCCCTCCTCCCTTCCCCAATGGTAATCACCAGTCCAATCTCCAATGCTATGTGTTTTTTTTTTTCTTTTTGTCGTTTTTATCTTCTACTTATGAGTGAGATCATATGGTATTTGACTTTCTCCCTCTGACTTATTTCACTCAGCATAATACCCTCAAGGTCCATCCATGTTGTCACAAATGGCCGGATTTCGTCATTTCTTATGGCTGAGTAGTAGTCCATTATGTATAAATATCACATCTTCTTTATCCATTTGTCCCTAGATGGGCACCTAGGTTGCTTCCAAATCTTGGCTATTGTGTATAATGCCACAATGAACACAGGGTTGCAAGTATCTTTATGCCTTTGTGTTTTCAAGTTCTTTGGATAAATACCCAGCAGTGAAATAGCTGGGTCATATGGTAGATCTATCCTTAATTTTCTGAGGATACTCCAAACTGCTTTCCATAGTGGCTGCACCAGTTTGCACTGCCACCAGCAGTGAACAAGGGTCCCCTTCTCTCCACACCCTCTCCAACATTTGTTGTTTCCTGTCTTGTTAATTATAGCCATTCTGACCAAAGTGAGGTGATACCTCATTGTAGTTTTGATTTGCATTTCCCTGATAGCTAATGACGTTGAGCATCTTTTCATATGCCTGTTGGCCATCTGTAGATCCTCTTTGGAGAAATCTCTGTTCAGATCTTTTGCCCATTTTCTAATTGGATTGTTGGTTTTTTTGTTGCTGAGTTCTATTAGTTCTCTGTATATTTTGGATATTAACCCCTTATCTGATATGTGGTTTGCAAATATCTTCTCCCAATTGTTAGGTTGTCTTTTCGTTTTGTTGATGGTTTCCTTTGCTGTGCAGAAACTTTTTAGTTTGATGTAGTCCCATTTGTTCATTTTTTCTTTTGTTTCCCTTTCCTGGTCAGACATGGGACTTCAAAAATATGCTGCTCAGACCAATGTCATAGAGCGTACTGCCTATGTTTTCTTCTAGAAGTCTCATGGTTTCGGGTCTTACATTCAAGTCTTTAATCCATTTTGAGTTGATTTTTGTGCATGGTGTAAGGGAATGGTCTACTTTCATCCTTTTGCATGTGGCTATCCAGTTTTCCCAACACCATTTATTGAAGATACTCTCCTTTCTCCATCGTATGCTCATGGCTCCCTTGTCGAACATTAGCTGTCCATAAACGTGTGGGTTTACTTCTGGGCTCTCAATTTTGTTCCATTGATCTGTGTGTCTGTTTTTGTGCCAGTACCATCCTGTTTTGGTTACTATGGCTTTGTAGTATAATTTGAAATCGGGGAGTGTGATACCTCCAGCTTTGTTCTTTTTTCTCAGGAATCCTTTGGCTATTCTGGGTCTTTCGTTGTTCCATATAAATTTTAGGATTGTTTGTTCTATTTCTGTAAAAAATGTTGTTGGAACTTTGATAGGGATTGCGTTGACTCTATAGATTGCTTTAGGAAGTATGGACATTTTAACAATGTTAATTCTTCCAATCCAAGAGCACAGAATATCTTTCCATTTCTTTGTGTCTTCTTCGATTTCTTTCAACAATGTCTTATAGTTTTCAGTGTACAGATCTTTCACCTCTTTCGTTACGTTTATTCCTGGCTATTTTATTCTTTTTGTTGCAATTGTAAATGGGATTGTATTCTTAATTTCTCTTTCTGCTACTTCGTTATTAGTGTATAGAAACACAACCAATTTTTGTACATTGATTTTGTATCCCGCAACTTGACTGTATTCCTTTATTATTTCTGAAAGTGTTTTAGTGGACTCTTTAGGGTTGTCTAAATATAAAATCATTTCATCAGCAAGGAGTGACAGTTTCACTTCTTCTTTTCCAATGTGGATCCTTTTTATTTCTTTTTCTTGCCTGATTGCTCTGGCTAGGACTTCCAATGCTATGTTAAATAAGAGTGGTGACAGTGGGCATCCTTGTCTGGTTTCTATTCTTAGAGGGATAGCTTTCAGTTTTTCTCCATTGAGAATGATATTTGCTGTGGGTTTGTCATATATGGCCTTTATTATGTTGAGGTATTTTCCTTCTATACCCATTTTATTTACAGTTTTTATCATAAATGGATGCTCTATCTTGTCAAATGCTTTCTCTGCATCTATTGAGATGATCATGTGATTTTTATTCTTCATTTTGTTAATGTGGTGTATCACATTGATAGATTTGTGGATGTTGAACCGTGCCTGCATCCCCGGAATGAAACCCACTTGATCATGATGTATGATTTTTTTAATGTATTGTTGTATTTGATTTGCTAGAATTTTGTTGAGGATTTTTGCATCGATGTTCATCAGTGATAGTGGCCTGTAATTTTCTTTTTTTGTGTTGTCCTTGTCTGGTTTTGGTATCAGGATAATGTTTGCTTCATAGGAGGAGTTAGGAAGCCTCCCCTCCTCTTCAATTTTTTGGAAGAGTTTGAGAAGGATAGGTAGTAAGTCTTCTTTGAATGTTTGGTAGAATTCACCAGGGAAGCCATCTGGTCTTCGACTTTTATTTTTTGGGAGGTTTTTAATTGTTGTTTCCATCTCCTTACTGGTGATCAGTCTATTCAAATTTCCTATATCTTCTTGGTCCAGTTTTGGAACGTTGTATGTTTCTAAGAATTTATCCATTTCTTCTAGATTATCCAATTTGTTGGCATATAGCTTTTCATAGTATTCTCTTATTATCTTTTGTATTTCTGAGGTGTCCGTTGTAATCTCTCCTCTTTCATTTATGATTTTATTTATTTGCATTCTCTCTTTTTTTCTTGGCGAGTCTGGCTAAGGGTTTGTCAATTTTGTTTATCTTTTCGAAGAACCAGCTCTTGGTTTCATTAATTTTTTCTATTATTTTTTTAGTTGCTATTTCATTTATTTCTGCTCTGATTTTTATTATTTCCTTCCTTCTGCTGATTTTGGGCTTTGTTTGTTGTTCTTTTTCCAGTCCCTTTAGGTGCACTTTTAGATTGTCTATTTGAGATTTTTCTTCTTTGTTGAAGTAGGCCTGAATTGCTGTAAACTTCCCTCGTACAACCACTTTTGCTGTATCCCACAGATTTTGGCATGTCGTGCTTTCATTTTCATTTGTCTCCAGGAATTTTTTGATTTCTTCTTTGATTTCTTCATTGACCCAAGCATTGTTCAGTAGCATTTTGCTCAATCTCCACATTTTTGTGGCTTTTCTGGTTTTCTTTCTGTAGTTGATTTCCAGTTTCATACCTTTGCGGTCAGAAAAGATGCATGGTATTATTTCGATCTTCTTCAATTTATTGAGACTTGTTTTGTGGCCTAATATGTGATCAATCCTGGAGAATGTTCCATGGGCATTTGAAAAGAATGTGTATTCTGTGGATTTAGGATGGAATGTTCTGTATATATCTACTAAGTCCATCTGGTCTAATGTGTCCTTTAAGGCGAGTGTTTCCTTATTGATCTTCTGTTTGGATGATCTATCCATTGGTGTAAGTGGAGTGTTAAAGTCCCCTACTATTATTGTGTTACTGTCTATTTCTCCTCTTATGTCTGTTAATAATTGCTTTATATATTTAGGTGCTCCTATGTTCGGTGCGTAGATATTTACAAGTGCTATATTTTCTTGTTGGATTGTTCCTTTAATCATTATGTAGTGCCTGTCTTTGTCTCTTATTACAGTTTTTGATTTAAAGCCCATTTTGTCTGATATAAGTATTGCTACCCCTGCTTTCTTTTCTTTGCCATTTGCATGGAATATCTTTTTCCATCATTTTACTTTCAGTTTGTGAGTGTCTGTAGGTCTGAAGTGTGTCTCTTGCATGCAGCATATACATGGATCTTGTTTTTTTATCCAGTTGGCCACCCTATGGCATTTGCTTGGAGCATTTAGTCCATTGACATTTAAAGTAGCTATTGATAAATATGTATTTATTGCCATTTTGTCACTTTTTCTTTTTTTGGGGGGTGTTTTAGTAGTTCTTCTCAGTTCCTTTCTTTTTCTCTTGCTCTCTTCACTTGTGGTTTGATGGCTATCTTTAATAATGTGTTTGATTTCTTTTGTCTTACTTTTTTTTCCTGCTTGTTATAGCTTTCTGGTTTGTGGTTACCATGAGGATCCTATTTAATATACTATGCATATAACAGTCTATATTGACTAGATAGACTCTTTAGCTTGACCTCTTTCTAAAAGCTCTACTTTTTCACTCCCTTCCTCCCACATTATATGTTTTTCACATCATATATAGTCTTTTGTTTAGTGTGTGTCTATCCATTACCCTCTTATCATTGAAATAGGTAATTTTAGTACATTTGTCTTTTAACCTTCATATTATCTTCAACAGGTAGTTGATCTGCTGCCTTTACTATACTTTTACCTTACAAGTGATTTTATTGCCTGTTTTTTCTTGTTGTTCTTTTGGGTTTTTTTGATAATTTTTTTCTTTTATCTCTATTTGTGGTCATTGCTTTCCCACTTAAATCCCTTCAGCACTTCTTGTAGAACTGGTTTCTTGGGGATAAACTCCTTTAATTTTTGCTTGTCTGGGAAGCTCTTTATCTCTCCTTCCATTCTGAATGACAGCCTTGATGGATAGAGTATTCTTGGTTGTAGGTTTTTTCCTTTGAGCACTTCAAATATGTCATGCCATTCTCTTATTGCCTGTAGGGTCTTGACTGAGAAGTCCACTGACAGCCTGATGGGCTTCCCTTTATATGTCACTTGTGGCCTTTCTCTTGCTGCTTTTAGGATTCTCTCTTTGTCTTTAATTTTAGACATTCTGATTATAATATGTCTTGGGGTGGGTCTCTTTGGGCTTCTCTTGTTTGGAGCTCTCTGTGCTTCCTGAACTTGGATGTCTGTTTCCTTCCTCAGGTGAGGAAAACTTTCCTCTATCATTTTGACAAATAAATTTTCTGCCCCTTTGTCTCTCTCTTCTCCTTCTAGGACCACTATAATCCAAATGTTAGCATGCTTGATATTGTCCCAGAGTTCCCTAACACTGTTCTCATTCTGTCTAATTCTTTTTTCCCTTTTCTGTTCTGCTTGGATGATTTCCTCTAATCTTTTGTCTAGCTCGCTGATCCGTTCTTCTGCTTCCTCTTCTCTGCTGTTGAGTCCCTCTAGTGAATTTCTCATTTCAAGTATTGTATTCTTCATTTCTGATTGGTTCTTTTTTATATCTTCCAGTTCTTTGCTGATGTGCTCACTGTGTTCATCCATTCTTCTCCACATATCTGTGAGCATCCTCATTATATTTTGTTTGAATTCTTTGTCAAAGAGGTCGCTAGTTTCTGTTTCACTTAGTTCTTTCTCTGGTGTTTTGTAGTCTTCCCTTGCTTGGAAAGTATTCCTTTGCCTCCTCATTATGCCTCTTTCTCTGTGCTATTTTCTTTGTACTAGGTGAGTCAGCTATGTCTCCTGATCTTGGAGAAGTGGCCTTATGTATGAGATGCCTTATGAGGTCCAGCAGTGTGCTTCCCTCTCGTCCCCAGACCATAAGAACCAGGAGTGACCCCTTTATGGGCCACTTGTGTTCCTCTGCTGTGACAGGGTTGCTCCCACTGCAGGTACCCAGGGAGTCTGATCTTTCCTTCCCTGGCCAGCTATTTGTAAATCCGGTTTGGTGGGGCCTCAGCACTGTTGGCTACAAAGCCTATTAGCACACTCTTATTGCAATTGTCCTCTTAATTGGGTTGGTACCCAGTGTAGCTGGTGCTAGGCTCAGGGGCTACAGTTGTGATAGGCCTGAGGCCAACAGGCTGTTGTCAGTTCTCTTAGGAGTGCAGCTGAGTGGGGCTAGCCCTTGGCATGGAGGCACTCAGTTGTTTCAGGCTTTGGAAGGTGGGGCTGATCCTTTTTATGGCTATTTGTGAAGCACAAGTCTTCTGCCGCTGATAAGCCTCACCCCCCCACTGGACCACATACACTGTCAACACAGTTCTGGTCTGTGCACACTTCTCCATCCCCTGGAGCATACCCCAACACCACACTGCAGAGGCCCCCACCTCTGCCCCTATGCCCCCCACAGTTCACCTGGTCCTCACACAAGCCCTGCCCCACAGAGGCAGACACCCTTGGGTGCCTGTAGAGGATCAAGGCACTCAGTCAACGCAGGCTGAAAAGTAGTCTGAGGGCTTGCGGTTAGGTGGGGCCAGACCCTAGGGCAGCTTGCCTGCCCTGGCTGAACTGGATTAAATCTGTGCTCTAATGGGTGTGGCAGACCCCTGGGCTAACAGCCCAAGGGATGCACCTCAATGGTCCACACTGGTTCCCTTTCAGCACGCCTGGACCAGCTCAGAACAATGGCCCCCACCAATATCTCAGTCTCGGGAGAGGATCCTCCTCTCGCCAAGATGCCCCCAGGGCCCACCAGGTGAGTCTTGTTTCACCAAAGGACAGCCAGCCTTCTCTCTGGTGATTTTAGGTTGCTGCAATGAGTGAGTTTGTGCGTGGGCCCTTTAAGACCCAGATCTTTTCGGCTTTCGGCCGATAGCTTTTCTGGGGGTGTCCCCACTGCATTTAATAGCCAGCAAAGCCAGACAGTAAGACCCCCCTCTCAGTTGGGCTGAGTCTGAAGCATGGTTATAGCAGTATTGCCCCCACTCTGGACCTCACTCCTCCAGGGAGGGCTGCGTACCTTAGGGTGGCTCCTGCCTGGCTAGCTGAGAAGCTCTGCTGCTCCCAAAGGTGGCTTTTTCCCTCTCCTGTTGGAGTTACTGCGTCTTCTGCTTTCGTCAGGACTGTCCCTTGTTGTGGGGGTTCTTTTTATCCAGTTTTCAGTTTTCAATCCAGGGTGATTCTTCCCAAAATTGTTGTAACCTGCTTGTGCTCATGGGAGGAGGCAAGTTCAACGTCTGCTCACGGCGCCATCTTGACGAGATCTCGCCGGTCACCTGTTTGATATTTTTATAACGATGTGCATCAAGTTCAAGGCATTCGATGGCACCAAATAGACTAGGTCTTAAAAGTGACAACAATAAAGAAGACCAATAAAATAAAACGTTTTACAAGAAAAGATAAAATAAAATGTGAAAGTTTAAGCTTCAACCTCACTTCCGTTTTGCATGTTACATTACAACATATGACAATGAAAAGAAAAAGTAATTCTCTTTTTTCTCTTTGTACCTGTGCTCATTTATATGCCACTTTTCAGAGTTGAGATCAAGACAACAAAAGGAAAACCAACTAAAGCAAAGAAAAATATTCATGAATCTGCTTTTAATTAAGAATTATGAGCTGATATTGTAAATAATACATTTTACAAATAAATATATTTACTTCAGTTTTATCTTATTATTGATTATCCTCAGGAAAAGATTGGGTAAAAAAAGTAAATGGGAAAAATGAGAGAGCCATAGATCTACCATGCTGCAGAGATTGAAGTGAAAGATCTGATAAATATTTCAGTTATTTCATAATGAATAATATTTCAAGTTATTTATTCAAGCTTTTAAAAATAGGTACATATGTGAATGCTATGAAAATACTTAAAATTCTACTAAATTATTACATACTACATTTTTTATTGATTAGCAACATATATATGTTTGCAAATCCTAAAGTTACAGCACGAATAATTTTCAGAAAATTAATACAAAAATGAGACTTGCACCCAGATCAAGAAATAGGTTGTTAGCAGAACTATGGAGATCTTGCTTGTTTCAGTCATTATCCCAGAGGGACTTCTAAGACCACACGGCCACTGAAGTGATGCTACTGAGCACCTACTCTGTCGTGTCTTGTTCCTCCTCTCAGCACCATCCAAGTTGTGCTGCGTCATAGGGGCAATGATTAAAACTCACTTTTCTCAAATTTCAGGGATCAAAATAAAGCATCCATTTTGTGCTTTTAAGGATATCTCCATTAGAGATGTTTAAAGAAATAGTGTTATGATTTCACAATTATAGTTTTCTTGAAAGTTACCTAACAGGTTGCACAAAATCAAAGAGTCAGATGTGGCATTTGGGATAGATTTAATTACTTTTGGAGATTCATGAGCCCTGATTTTCACATGGTTTTTCATACAATTTCCAGTTTAGCTTACACTTCTTAAGATTATTTTATTGTAAATTGAATAAAACAGTAGCATTTATGGGAGAACTTTACCTTTTAATGTTTACTATTACAAATATTTCACTCTTGATATCATTTTAAAACATCATAGTTTATGTAGGATACGCTCTAAGATTTCTAAACAACAACACATATTACATCTATATTTAATGAAAGATAGTGTGCTTGATGCTAGGGATACAATATCACGCATAAAACAGTCTCTTCTTTCAAGGAAATTGCAACCAATATAAAAAAAAAAAATTCCTAGAGATTTTCTTTTTGTATTACTCATCTTTTTTATTACATTTCTTTAATTTTCTAACCATAATGCCCGAAGAGGCAGTGTCTGGCAGATTTTGAACTTTATTATCAGAAGGTCAAGATTTGGACGTCAATGCCTCAATCTCTTCATGAGTAATGAAAATAATACCTAACTTATAAAGTTGAGGAAAAAATCAAAGGAGATGCTATCTGGCAATTTTTAAAATATTTTTTAAAATGACAAAAAATATGTTATGAACATCAGTTAAAATAGGCATGAACTATCATAAGTGAATGTTGAGAATAAACAAACATATAAAAGTGTCTCAAATAAATATTACCAAGGAATCTTGTAACAGCGTCATGGAAGTACTAATATGAGTGAGAGCTTGGAAGCAGCTATGATGAGATAGTATTATTTGCGTAGAAAGGACAGCAGATTTTGCAAGGCCTATGCTCTCCAAAGCTACCAGTTTTGATTCCAGAGACAGAAAAATACCATTACAAGTGGCAAAACAGTGATCACAGATGAATTTTGGAGAAACAAGGATTCCTTCTTTATGCAGATATCCTCTGCCATAGAAAAAATGAGGTAAACAACTCACTAAGATACATGAAAACAGATTGGTTTCTAAATAGAATTTTCCAAATTCTTCCCTAGATGTCAGTGCTGCTATTTGAAGATGACTGACTTCTTTGAGTATGCAACAGTGGACGTGATTCTCTCATACTAAAACTCAAAATTACTTTTCTCATCATTAATGAACTGCTTGAGCATTGAAATTAATGTCACCCAAGAATGGACTGAAGAAGGAAAGGTGAATACAAGAGTTCAAATCTCTACCCTAAAATCATTTCTTTTCTGTGTTCTTCCCGTAAAATAGGAATATTACTGATTGATTAAAACTCCACAAGCAGAGCAACGAAATTCAGCAGTCACAATTAAGTCTATACGTTTTACAAATGAAGATGCTGAATTACAATGGGCTAGAGGCTGTACACACTGAAGTGTATGCTTCTAGGTGACTGGGGTATTCTTTCATCCCAAACTTTCAGGAATACAACCTGTATTTTATTCAAATTTCACCAGTGATCCAACAATATTAGTATTCTAGTCCATCCATGTCACTTTCATTTGCTTTAAAATTTTTGACTCTTTTGATTTGGGCTTACATTTAACCCTGAAATTTTCTTGTATATCATCTGTTGTATAAATAGTTGATTTTCAAAAAAAACATGGAACATATAGATTTCAAAAAATTAGTTGTATAAAACATCTATATTCTCTATTCTATTACTGCAACTATTCAATAAAACATATTATTTAAGGAGAAATTCTCTTAAATAATACAGAGACGTGTCTACACAACATTAGCTGTTCAAAGGTCAGGCTCTATCAATTACAGATTTAAAGTAGGCGTCCAAAGCAGATACATGTTCTGACATGCACGGAGCTGCTTCTTCCTAGGTCACATGCCATAAAACAAAACTACAGGCCCTGAATTTTCATTTCCAGATAGCTTTTCTTGTTTATCAATTTGCTCATTTTGCTTATATTTTTAAGCATTGTGGGTAATTATACAGCTCAGAAATATGTGTTGCATTAAAATTATTCTTAATGCATATTTAATATTAAATAAGATATGAGATCTACCTTATTTTATTTTATTTTATTTTTTTAATTTTTTTTAAAGATTGGCACATGGGCTAACAACTGTTGCCAATCTCTTTTTTTTTTTCTGCTTTATCTCCCCAAACCCCCCCTGTACACAGTTGTATATCTTAGTTGCACGTCCTTCTAGTTGTGGGATGTGGGACGGCCCCTCAACGTGGCCTGACGAGTGGTGCCATGTCCGCGCCCAGGATCCGAACCCTGGACCGCTACAGCAGAGCACGTGAACTTAACCACTCGGCCACGGAGCCTGCCCTGAGATCTACCTTTTTAACTATTTTATTTTTATTTTCATTTGTTACGTAGGTCTATATTTTATTATTAGCAATTACTAGATTTAAAGTGATGAGTTCCCTTATTTCTACATTTGCCAAAGACATGTTGTTCCAGATTTTTTTTTCAGACTATGTTATGGGCTGAATTGTATTCTTCCAAGTTCATATATTCAACTTCTAACTGCCAGTATCTCACAGTGTGACTGTATTTGGAGATAAGACCTGTAAAGAAGCAATTAAGGTAAACGAGTGGTATGGGCGTGCCCCAATCCAGTATGACCAATGTCCTTAGAGATCAGGAAACAGACAACACAGGAGGACCATATGAAGACACAGCGAGAAGGGAAGACTCTTCAATCCAAGGAGAGAGGCCTCAGGAGAAACAAACAGTAAGTCAAGTCAGCAACATAGCAGAATAAGAAGCCCCAGACCTCTTTCCTCCACAGAGAAACTGGCTTAACAACAGTAGCTGATCTGAAAAGCCTTTATGAGAACTCCAGAAACTAGTTAAGAAGTTGTAATGCTTCAATCAAGTGCAAAGCCAAGAAAAGCCACATGGAAACAAGTAAAAGAACCCGGAAACAAGTAAAGGAAGCTGTTACATTTTACTCAAGAGAGCCCTCACCTGAAGCTCAGTGTGGCTGGAGGAAATGTGCAACTTGTGGCTTCTCTCTCAGGAGGGAAAGAGAGGAGTAGAATGTATGTCTAGTGTTCCAGCTTATTTGGAGGTTGACTTGCCTGACTTTGAGTACTGATGAGAAACTGGCATACTGTGGATTCCCACAGCCAGTGATAGCTCAGCAGCTTGTTGCAGCACCAGATACTGCAGTAGCTCAAACAGACATCAGAGAGAGGAGGAGAATATGAGTGCCTGAAAAAGAAAGCAGTAAACCTCTCTAATTGGGAAACTACAAATACAGGCCTAGAGAAAACACATCCTCAGAAACGGTTTGAGAGGCCTCTAGAATTTCTACCCAGGTTGATTGCTAAAGTTCTTCCCCAATACAAAGCCAGTCTGTAAAGACTGGAGAGGAGTGACTGTTTTTCTCCAATGCCCAAATCCCAGTAAAAAACAACAAAGCATGCAAAGAAACAGAGAAATGTGGTTCAATAAAAGGAAGAAAGTAAATCTCTAGAGACTAAGTCTAAAGAAATGAAGATCTATGAATTAACTGAACAAGAATTGAAAATGACCATCTTAAAGAAGCTCGATTAAATGAGAAATCAACAGCAAAAGGCAAACTGTTAAATTCACATATGTGTGCAAATTAAACAATACACTCTTGAACAATCAGTGGGTCTAAGAAAGCATTGCAAGGGAAATTAAAAATATCTTGAGACAAATGAAAACAAAATACAACACAACAAAACTTATGATGCAGCAGAAGTAGTACTAAGAAAGAAGTTTATAGAGATATATGCTTCATTAAAGAAGAAAGAGGGGCTGACGTTATGGCCTGGCAGTTGAGTTCAGTCTATTCTGCTTTGGCCGCCTTGGTTCGGTTCCCAGGCATGGAGCTACACCACTCATCACCAGCCTTGCTGTGGTGGCAACCCACATACCAAATAGAGAAAGACTGGCAACAGATGTTAGTTCAGTGGGAATCCTTCTCAGCAGAAAAAAAGAAGAAGAAGAAGAAGAAGAAAGATCTCAAAACAACTTAACTTTATACCTCAAGGAGCTAACAAGAGTAGAGTAAAATATGCCCAAATTTAGCAGAAGGAAGGAAATAGTAAAGATTAGAATGAAATAAATGAAATAGAGAATAGAAAAAAATCAACAAAACTATGAGTTGTTCTCCTGAAAAGATCAACAAAATTGATAAACCTTTAACTATACTAAAGCAAAAAGAGAGAAGACTTGGGGCTGGCCTGGTGGAGCAGCAGTTAAGTTTGCACGTTTTGCTTCTGCGGCCCAGGTTTTGCTGGTTCAGATCCCGGGTGTGGACCTACACACTGCTTGTCAAGCCATGCTGTGGCAGACATCCCACATATAAAATAGAGGAAGATGAGCACAGATGTTAGCTCCCGGACAATCTTCCTTCCCCCCAAAAAAGAGAGAGAGAGAAGATTTAAATAAAAAATATCTGAAATACAAGAAGAGATTATAACTGATGCTACAGAAATAAAAAAGATTATAAGACAACACTGTGAGCAATTATATGTCAAAAATTTGGATAACCTAGAAGAAATGAATAAATTTATAGAAATATGTAACCAGCCAAGACTGAATCAAGAAAATAAAAAAATATGAACAGACATATAACTAATACAAAGATTAAATCGGTAATCAAACTTCACAACGAAGAAAATACCCAGGACCAGATGGACGATTCTATCAAACATTTAAAGAATTAACACCAATCCTTCTCAAAGTCATCCAAAAACTCAAAGAAGAGAGAATACTTCCAAACTAAGTTTATGAAGCCAGCATTACCGTAATACCAAAGCAAGACAAAGATACTATAAGAAAAGAAAATTACAAACCAACATTCCTGATGAATATTGATGGACAAATTCTCAACAAATTGCTAGCAAACTAATTCAACGGTACATTAAGTGAATTATACACCATGAACAAATGGAATTTATTTCAGGAATGCAAGGATGTTTCAACACGTGAAAACCAATGTGACACACCACAATAACAGAATGAGGAACCAAAACCATATGATCATCACAATTCATGCAGAAAAAAGCACTTGACAAAATTCAAAACTCTTTCATAAAAAACACTCAAAAACAAAGAATAGGAGGAAATTGCTTCAACGTAATAAAGGTCATTTACGAAAAGTCCACAGCTAACGTTGTACTTAATGGTGAAAAACTGCAAATGTTTCCTCTAACATCTGGAACAAGGCAAGGATACCACTCTCACCATTTTTATTCAATGTAATCTTAAAAGTCTTAGAGCAATATGGAAGAAAATGAACAAAAGGTATTCAAATTGGAAAGCAAAAAGTAAAATTATTGGTTTGTAGATTATGTAAGTAGAGAACGCTAAAGATTGCACACAGACACACACACAAACTGTTAAAACTAATAATTCAGCAAAGTTGCAAAGTAAGAATCAAGACACAAAAATATGTTGCATTTCCATATGATAACACTGAACAATCTGCAAAGGAAATTAAGAATAAAATCCCGTTTACAATAGCATCAAAAAGAATACAATACTTGGGAATAAACTTAACCAAGGAGACAAAAGACTTGAAAACTACAAAAACATTGCAAAAAGAAATTAAAGAAGGCAAATAAATAGAAAGACATCCCATGTTCAGGAATTTAAAGACTTACTATGGTTAAGTTGCCAATACTACCCAGAGTGATGTATAGATTCAATGCAATCCATATCTATATCACTATGGTATTGTTTGCAGAAATAGAAAAAATATTCTAAAATTCATATGGAATCTCAAAAGACCTTGATTAGCCAAAATAATCTTGAAAAAAGAAGAACTAAGTTGGAGGACTCACATTCCTGATTTCAAAGCCACTACAAAGCTTTGGTAATCAAAATAGTATGTACTGACACACAGGCAGACATATAGATCAATGAAATGGAATAGAAAGCTCAGATTAAAAACCCTCATACAAGAGTCAAATGATTTCAGAGAAGGATACAAAGACCATTCAATGGATAAAGAGCAGTCTTTTCAACAAATGGTGCTAGAAAAACTGCATATCCACATGCAAAAGAATAAAGTTGTTTCTTACCTTAACACTATATATAGAAATTAACTGAAAATGGGTCAAAGACTTAAACATTAGACCTAAACTCTTAATAAGAAAACATAGGGGAAAATCTTCATGACATGGGATTTGATGATTTCTTAGATAAAACACTAAAAGCTCAGAAAATAAAATTAAAAATAGATAAATTGGACTGTATCAAAACTTTTGTGTATCAAAGGGCACCACCAAGAGAGTGAAAAGAAAACACACAGGAGAAAATAATTGCAAAATGTGATTCTGATAAGATTCATATGAAAAAAATCACTGAGGATCTAAATAAACAGAGAAGCATTCTGTGCTCATGAGTTGGAAGACATCTATTCTTCCTAACTTGATCTACAGATTCAATGTAATAAATCTATCTCAATATTCTCTTTTTAGATATTGAAAAAAGTGATTCTAATGTTTTTTGTGGAAAGGCAAAAGGCCTATAATAACCAACACAATATTGAAGAAGGATTAAGTTAGAAGACTCACTCAACAAAATGTTGTTCTTACAATAATCAATACTGTGTGGTATTGGCAAAATCATTGATACATAGATCAATGGAACAGAATAGAGAGCTTAAAAATAGAACAACACATATGTAAGCTGACTGATCTTTGAGGAAGGTGTAAAGGCAATTCAATGGAGAAAGAATAGTCTTTTCAACAAATTGTGTAGGAATAATTGAATAGCCAGATGAAGAAAGGAAGAATGGAAGGAAGCAAGCAAGGAAGGAAGAGTGGAGAAAGGGAGGAAGTGGAAAAGAAAGAAAGGGAAAGGGAAAAGGAAGGAAGGAAAATGAACTTCAACACAAACCTTATATGTTTCATAAAAATTAACCCAATAATATCATAGACCTAAATGGATAACATAAACCTATAAAAATTTTAAAACATATGATATGGAAAAATCTTATTACCTTGGGTTGATGATGAGTTTTTAGATACAACACTGAAGGCACTATCTATGAAAGAAATATTATAGGTTGAACTTTTTCAAATTAAAATCTTTTGGTCTATGAAAGACACTACTAAGAAAATTAAAAAGAATGGTCACAGACTGGGATAAAATATTTGCAAAACACACATCTGATAAAAGATTTGTGTCCATAATATACAGAGAAATTTTAGAACTCAACAATAAGAATAAAGACAACACAGTTTTAAAATGAGCCAAAATCTGAACAGACTGTTCACCACAGAAGTTACACAGATATCAAATTACAAATGAAAGGAGTCTGAATATAATTTGTTTTTAAGTAATTGTAAATTACACATCAATGAGATAGTACTACACGCCTACTAGAATGGCAAAATTGAAGAAAAGAAACTTGATAATATTAATGGCTGGCAAGTTTGGGGAGCAACACAAGCACTCATTCATTGCTGATGGGAATGCAAAATGATACAACCACTTTAGAACAGTCTGGATATTTCTTACAAAGCTAAATATAGTCTTACAATAAGGACCATGTGAGAAAACATTTGACATTTTCTACTCCAAAGTATTTCCCCAATTTCTTTGAAAACTTACATTCCCAGAAAAATCTGTACATGGGTGATTATAGCAGCTTTATTCACAATTGCCAAAAACTGGAAGGAAAAGATGCCCTTCAATAGGCGAATGGATATACAAACTATGGTACATCTAAACAGTGGGATATGAGTTAGCAATTATCAGGAATGATCTCTCAAGCAAAGCCAAAACATGAGTAAGTATTAAATGCGTATTGCTAAGTGAAAGAAGCCAATCTGAAAAGGTTACATACTATATAATTCCAATTATACGACACTCTGGAAAAGGAAAAATTCTAGGGATATTTAAAGGATCAATGGTTGCCATGGATTTAAAGTGGGTATGGAAGTTGAATAAGTGAAGCACAGGAGATTTTGGGGGACCAGTGAAAAACTATTCTGTGTGATGCTGTAATGATGGATACGTAACCCTATACATTTGTCAAGATCCATGATTTTTACAGACCAAAGGGCAAACTTTAATGTATGCACACTTAAATAATTTAAGAGTTCAGATGATCCCCAGATGGAATGAAGAAAATGAAAAGAATAATCAAACTCTGTTATTAATGTATTAAACAACCTCACTAAATGGAGTGGGGAGAAAACGTGCTGATCTGAGTAACTTTGGAAATGAGTGGATTCATATGACTAGATGCAGAAAAAAATTGTACAAAAGTACTGTGGTCTAGATGATAAAGTTGTTTCCCATGGGATATGTGCCTACAATTTTGATGCTACTATACATGTATACTAGAATTAGACAATCAAGTAAGTGGATGGCAGATGGTGAGTCAGGTTTTTCACTAATGGAGTGGGAGGTTATGAAAAAGTAAGCAGAGAAAACTAGACGGATCCACATATTAATGAATTAAAGTTGGAAATATCAGTATGAATTCATGTTTATTGAACATAGATACAGATGGTTAAACATAGAAATCTTTATAGATATGTATGCATAATCAGGTTAATAGATATATATTATGCACATACTGGCTCTGTCAGCTGAATGGGCCTATAAGCAATGATAACTCAGCAGCAACAAGTGTGCATAGCTACCTAAAATTGGTCTCTGCAAGCTCTTTGGAGAAATGGCCAATTTTAGGACTGGGGCAGGAAATATACAAAATTACCTGCTCAGAAACAAAGAAACTAAAGTGAATATGGGTAAGAGTACATCAAAGGGACACAGGAGCCAACTGAAAGACCTCTCAATGGCCGTAGATGGAGCAATGAATGACAATAAACAAAGTACCAGAGGATTATAAACCAAGGTATAAAATAAATATCCAAGGGTCCATAATGTAATAAATAAAGGATGCACTATAATTAGTGTTTGGGTGGTGAACATGATGTAATGTATCCAGAATTTGAAATATGATGTACATCCGAAAAAAATAAAAATAAAAAAAAATAAAATAAAATAAATGATTGAATAAAGGAACAAACAGGAGAAAAAGACACATTTCCCTTAAAGGATTCCACGTGATTTTTGTAGATACTTTGCCCTCAAAGAGATGGGGCATAACTCACTACTCTTTGAAGGTGCGCTGCTTATAGTGACTTTTTTCCAATGCACACAGTATATAACGGAAGAAAAATAACATCTTTACAGTGATGACACCTGACAACCACTATGTCAGCCAGGTGATCATGGTGAACATCAGCAGTGATTGACATCATGTTGATAGCCAGTACCATCAACATATGATGAAAATTCCATTTTACCTCTATGGTCTACCTCCCTCAAACATATAAATCTAGTCCAACTCTGAGAAACACCATTAAAGATTTAGGCAAATTCCAATTAGGGGACTTTTTGCAAAATACTTGACCAGTACTCCTCAAAACTGCTGATGTAATCACAAGGGAAGTCTGAGAACCTCTCACAGTAGGCAAGAGGAGCTAAAGGAGACATGATGAATAAATGTAATGTGGTATCCTGAGTTGGATGCTAGAAAAGAAAAAAAGACAAGATAGAAATGAGGAAATCTGAATCGTGTGGATTTTACCTAATAATAGTGCAACAATTTTGGCTTTAATGATAACAAATATACTAATGCAAGATAGTTATAAAAGAGAAACTGGCAGTGGGGTGTGTGGGAAGTGTCTGTACCATCTTTACATGTTTTTATAAATATAAAACTGTTATATAATATAAAGTTTAAAAACATGAGTTAGGGATTTTGAAATGGGTAGAATTTGAACAGTCAAAAATAAAGTAGAAAGAAATTTCAGGTGAGGATAAAAACAAGAAAAAGGAGTTGACGTGGTTAGACCAATGGCTTACACAGCTAGTACTTTGTCAGCTGGACTGTCGGTTGGCACTTGTGAAAATGCATCTAACTTTTGTTAACAAAAACTTTTGTACAATTCATTTTGCTTTTTTGATTTTTTTGTTTGTTTAGGAGTAATAAATGTGTTGAATTAATGAAAGTGATGGAAAAACACACATTTATGGTATAAAAAAACACACATTTATGGTATAAAAAGGCTCTTCAGAATCTGGCACTTGCCTAAGTTTCATCTCCTTAAATGCACTCACTTCCTACACACTGGCAAAATAGTTTTCTGAGTTTTCAATGTAGTTTTCCAAGTTTATGTCTTTTCAGAGGTTGATTAATTTATCCTCCTGTTTTAAACTCAGAATAGTTATCACCTCCTCCAGGAAGACCTCCATCTCACAGTCCAAGATGCACTTTCTCTGTATTCTCGTCATTCACTCTTTTTCTATCACAAATCTTTCATACTCTACCTACATTTTAATGCGTCTCCTCCTCCCTCTTTTTACCACTAGTCTGCACTTTCCTTGGGGGCAAAAACACTATTTACTTTTATCATGAACTTCACACAGTTGTTAGCCTGTACAAATGTTTACAGAGGGAAGGAAGGAAATGAAAGGTGGTAGATGGGATGGAAAGGAAAAATGTAATTAGATAAAAACTGCATTTTTGTGACTTTGGGTAAAACATAATTCAGTTAAAAAAAAATCAGTCTGAAGAGTAAGATCTTATGTAGAGGTTTACTCTTTATTTCAGGCCTATAAAGGCCAGAAACCTACCCTCATATAAAAAGCCATGTGAAATGATTCTATTGTTAATTTCAAATAGAAATGCAAGGTAAGACATGAACCAGATCAGATTCTTGATATTGCTTTGACTCAGAATTCACCAAATACGGTGACAGTGAAACTCATTTTTCAAATAAGCTAAAACAAACCAAATTCCAAAGATGTACTTATAACATTCAGTGTACTGGATTGAAGTTTGTCCTTCCAAAAGATATGGAGAAGTTCTAATCCTCAGTACCTGTGAATGTGACCTTATTTGGAAATAGGGTCTTTGTAAACAGAATCAAGTTAAAATAAGGTCATACTGGATTAGTGGGAGCCCTAAATCCAGTGATCAATGTCGTTATAAGAAGAGAGAAATTTGTACACAGACACACAGAGGGAAGACAGCCATGTGAGGACAGAGGCAGAAATTAGAGTGATGTAGCAACCAGCCAAGGAGAGCCAAGGCTTCTTAACAAGGATCAGAAACTAGGAAGAGGCAAGGAAGGATTCTTTCCTAGAGCCTGCAGGGAGAGCATGGCCCTGCGGACAGCTTGATTTCAGACTTCTACCCTCCTGAAGTCCGAGAGAATAAATTTCTTTTGTTTTATGTCACCATTTTCTGGTATACTTAGTTATGACAGCCTGAAAATCTGATATATTTGGTTATATATTTTCCCTATATCATGTGACATCCATATTCAATTCCTGCTTTTCTTATATCATTAATTTCACGCTTGCAAACTACGTAACTTTAAACCTGTATTGTATAAAAGTGTGTATGGATGTGTGTGTGTGTGTGTGTGTGTGATTCAAACATGTTCTATTTTAGATTTAGGGATCGGGAACAAAGAGCACTGTTCCCGATTTGTTTCTTATTCCTTGGTTCTTTCACATATAAGAACCATAAAAGTTTATAAATTGAATTGTTATCATTGACTCTGTGATAGTTGTTGAAATAAACAGATTTTGGACATTTGAAGAGCAAAAAAAGGGGATATTATAAGTGGAAATATTATATATTGTAAAATGTATAATACAGTCCTGATGTAACAGTAAGCAAGAACTCTCTTAAAATTTCAATTACTTATAATCCTCCTGCTCGGACTCTGAAGAACTTTCCATCAAAGTTAAAATCAACTTATGTATAGTTTTAGCATCTATGTGACCTTTCTTTCTTTTTTCTCTCAAGAGTTGCACATGAAACCTGCAGGCCTTTCCAACATTTTTGTCTTTAGATGTTTCCCTTTAAGCTACATCTCTAACCCCAAATAGCTTCGGTTCTTTCTCATAAGCCATTTCTTACTCTGCAGGGAATTGATATAGAAGGTGTGACCTTGGTTTCAAAGAAAATTGAAAGAAGAAAAAGAGGTGGAAACTAAGTAAAGCAATAGGAAGACTTGTACTATTCAAGGTCAGAGAAAATCGGAACACGATTGATTCTAGAGAAGTTAGGCTTAATTCGCCTCATATCTGTTTTCAATACCATCTGTTTTTATACACTCTCTATGTGTCAAACATAGCTGCAAGGTTAGAAGTATTTTCACCCATACTCTGAACAGTTATGCAAGTGTACATGTAAATATGTATGTATTTACTCCTTGGAAATTTTAACACTTCCATTTCTAATATTGAATATATGGCAAAATATATACAGAATATCACAGATAAATTTTTAAAAATGAAAGTTGAAAAATTGACAACTATTTGTTGATTATATACTAATATAAATGGAGTGAATATATTTCTGCAATAATGAAGAAAATTCATATTTATTTTTTAAAATAAAATTTTCCATGATGCAGTAAAGAATGTATAATATAGTTAGTTATACTAAATACACTTTTAGATAGGCATGCTTTTGTTTCCTATGAAATGAGGGGTTACATATGTAGCATAGTTTTCTTAAAATTATCTGAGAAGCAATTTGTCCCTTAACTTCCTGTATTGGAACATAATTATTCAACTTTGCGTCTAGGATATTCAAGTATGAACTTATAATTATGAGTATCAAAATGCCACAAGCAAGGTTATAACATTTTTCTCACTTAATACAATGGATCAAAGGTGATTTACAACACTTGATGTGTAAAACAAGGACAATATAATGTGCACTTAGAGATGTGGTTATATTTTGATGGCTTACATTCACACATACGACAAATTATGTATTTCCAAAAACATCTGTAATTCTGATAAATTCAATATTTTAGGCACCATGATTATTTTAGAATAACCTTCTAGATAGAAGAATAACCTTCTATAATAACCTTCTAGAATAACCTTCTATTTCATGTGGAACTCTAATAAAACTTTCCAATATTATATACTTGAATAGGAATGTCAAAGGACATTGACAAAAGTAAATGGTAACTCATCCTGCAATGATATTTCTTTCTAAAGCAAAAGAAATTGAAACATAAGAGGGGCCGGCTCTGTGGCTGAGTGGTTAAGTTTGCGCACTCCACTGCGGTGGCCCAGTGTTCGGATCCTGGCCATGGACATGGCACTGCTCGTCAGGCCACGTTGCGGCGGTGTCCCACATCCCACAACTAGAAGGACCTGCAACTAAGATATACAACTGTGTACCGGGGGGCGTTTGGGAAAAAAAGCAGAAAAAAAAAAAAAAAAAAGGTTGGCAACAGTTGTTAGCCCAGGTGCCAATCCTTAAAAAAAAAAAAACATAAGAAAAAAATTCATATTTTAAAAGCAATATGTTGTAGAACTATATCAAGTTGCCAAAATTTCATCCAACTGTTCTATATATTATTGCAACAGTAAAATCACTAAATTTATTTCTACATTGTGGAATATAGACAATTCATCCCTAAAAATACGTATGTTTTAACATTATCTCCCCTCTTCAGTTAAAAGTACTCTAAGGATGGCCTCAAGGATAACTAGGGCATAGATGACAGTTTGGAGTTTGTAAGGTGCTGTCAAATACATTATCTAATTCCCTCTTCATATTCCACTCAGTCTCCTACATTGCCTACAAGCACAGAATCATCACTCCTTAAGCATTATTATGTGCCACATAATGGTAATGCTAATAGAAACTACAGACCAAACGTGAATAAGATTCTGTTCTTGCCTTCAGAAACATTCAAATTCTAGGAAAATCAGAGAAATCAATATTTTATATGTGGAGAAAATATATAATAAAATGTGAGATTAATGATAGAAGGTTACATAAGGTGCTGTGGGAAGATTACTATAGGCACTTATTCCCATCTGGGGACCGTCTACCTTAGAGAAATGTCTCTGATGCCATCTATTGAAACGAGGCAAATGAACAGGAAAGAAGGTTATTCTAAAAGAGAGGATAGCAGGAGTAAAGGCTCAAGTGTACAGCGTAGTGAAGCATGTATAGCAAACCACAACCAGACCAGGGGCCTAAAAGTGAAAGGACAAAGCCTGGGGTCACTTGAGACCATGTTGGTGAGACATGGGAGGACTTTGACGTTCTGCTGAAGAGGTTGATGCTCATCCTGAAGAGAAGACAGCAAGCTACTGAAGAGATTTCAGAAGAGAAGACACACAATCACCGTCATCTCTTGAGACGATTTAGCCTGCGGGTGATGTAGGACATAGAGTTGAGAAATAAAAACCTAATGCAGAAAGACAGCATAAAATGTTATTTGAATAGCCTTAGTGAGAGAAAGGGAGAATTTTACTAGGCAGTGGTGTAAGGAGATAGAGTAAGAGCATTGATAAGGGGCGGCTTTGAGAGATGAGGTTATAAGTTCTATGTGTACTTGTTGAGCTTCACATATATGAAGGCCAAATCAGGTATGTTTAAAAATCAAAGATACATGAGACAATCTCATTCAGAATTTTGTCTCTTTACCATGTAGTCAGTTCTGGATCCTACTTCAATTCCATTCTTTCTTTGTTTTTGTAGATATTTGTCAGAGTTCTTAGTTGTAAGTAATAATAGATGACTCACTAATATAATCAGAAAATGAAATTATTCTGGATAGCTCACAGAATCATGGGAGGTGCTGAAGAGTCAGCCTTAAGTCTAAGCATCCAGAACCATGCCATCGAATAAATACTCTTACAGATTTGTAAATGAGCCTTATTTTGGACTACAGATGTAAGGAACATTTTAAAACCAAATTATTTATCTAGATATTACCCACATTTGTAAAATTCTATCCAAATTATTTTTCTTTTAAAAGCAATTTTCTCTATCTCTCATATAAGAATGAGAAATTATGACCATACAATATATTTTTATGTAATTTTTATAATGTATTTGTCACTGAGATTTTTTTAATAAAATAAAGCTAATGTATGCAAAAAGTCGGACTTTTAAAATGCTGAACTACTCAGTTTAATTTGAAGTTACTAACATGACTTTGGTTTCTGTGTATAATAAAATTTGTATTATTTTTGCCAGTAAAATTGACATTTATTTCACAATGATAAAATTGTTTTCAAACACCACATTTTAACATCTAATTTTTAATTTATTTCTAATATAGATAAATTCTTACTGTATTTCATAGAGCTAAGGTGATCTGAGTAAAATGCCCTCTTTTTTTTTGAGCAAAAGGTCATATTAGAAAAAGTAGTATTGCTCAGCATTCCTGCATCTTTCCTTCTTCAATGTAACATTTCATATTCTGTAATCTAGTCTCTCCTTTGTTAACATTTGTATTATTTCTTGCATCACAAGTAATTTTTCTCTACTTTGTCCATGAATTGATTGCAATAATATGAAAAATTATAAAACCTATAAATAAATTTTAAACATTTTACTATATCGATATCATTAAATAAAGATATAAATACTAATCTAGTATTACATTTTATCTCAGTGGGTAGGAAACAAAAACTTTTGGGTTATTTAAAGAATGTATATATACATATGCTTTACATATATATGTGTGTGTATAAATCAGATGTATATACACTAACATATATCTAAATAAAAAATTGGACTAAGGCTTTTTTTATCCAGCTTTTAATTTTTTCTGCCATTTTAATTTTCTTTGTTTTGTACTGTTTCCTGTTACCATATTTTCCATTGTCTGAAATCTCCAAAGAAAGTTATTTGACCAAGTGCCCCTTTTGTGTGAAGTCCTCCATTCTCCTGCTCCATTCTGGATGGGTTGGCTGGTCTCTGTGTCCCACAGGTAGTGCCTTGCATTTCTTTCACTTTTCTCTTGGATTGTATCAGCTGATGTCAAAATCTCATGATGTCTATCATTTGGGTTCACGGTCATGGTTTGCTCTACCACTTGTTCAAGTAGAAAGAATGCACTAAAAGCAATGTTTTTATGGTAAATTATTTTGCCCATATACTTTTTCTCTTTTGCTAACCTGATAGGAAGATTCTACTACCCCATTCCACTAATGTTGAGCCTGACCATGGGACTTGCTTTGGTCAACAGAACGTGTGTGGAAAGGAAAGCCTGATACTGAGTATGGTCCATAAGAGCCATTATATGTCTCTGCTTGGCTCGCAAGAGCTTCTGGTCTTCACCATGAGAAGATGCCTAGGGCAGGTACCGGCTCTCTAGCATGGCCCCTGAATTAGACATGTGGAGTCAATCTACCTCAAGCAATTCACAGTTGGCTAGCCTGGAGCAGAGCCTACCCAGCTAAATTGAAGGTCTAGGAGTTTAACATTTGCTTATTGGACAACTTTTAGCTTTGGGATAGTGTTGGTGTTTAGTTATGTTCCAAAAACTGACTAATAAAACTTATTTTTGGGGACCAGCCATGTGGCCAAGTGGTTGTTTGCGCACTCTGCTTCAGTGGCCCAGGGTTTCACTGGTTCGGATCCTGGGTGCAGACATAGCATAGCTCACCGGGCCATGCTGAAGCCACATCCCGCATAGCGCAACCAGAGGCACTCACAAGCAGAACATACAACTATGTACTGGGGGACTTTGGGGAGAAGAATTTTAAAAAAATTAACAACAGTTGTTAGCTCAGGTGCCAATATTAAAAAAAAAAAAGAAAACATTTTCGAATGTGTCAAAATTTCTTAATTCTGAAGTCAAACTTACAGTTTATCTTGTTATAGAAAGCTCGAGTGAAAATAATTGTACTTTAGAATTCTGAAAGTTTTGCTCTATTATCTCCCAGAATCCAGGTATGCTGATATCTCTATAGTGTCAGATTCTAGTCTAATAGATGTTCTGGAGAACTGACTTGTCTCTATTTCTATACACATTTGGATTTTCTCTTTATCCCTATTGCACAATTTTAATATATTGCATTAGTGTTTTTTATTAATTGTGTTTAGCACTTAGTGACTTTATCAACTTAAGCTTTGAGGATGCATGTACTTCATCTTATATGTCTTTTGTAGTTTTATTTCATAAAAACATATACTTTTTAGTGAATATTATTCATAATTTTAATACAACATTGTAGCAGTTATATCAGATTATGGATGCTTTGTTTTTAGAACATCAGTGTAGCAGCTTCCACTCACATTATCTCTTTTCTGGCAAATCCTGATGCAGGTATTGACTCTCTGCTCCTATGTGTTCAAGGAGCATGCCATCTTCCAAGATGATCGTTTGAATTATATTGTGCTCATTCTCCTTACCAGTGCTGAGATTTAGTACCCAATTTTGATAAATCAAACCCAAACAGATAACTGTTTGGGGACAACTGCGAAGGCTTTTATTTCCTTAATAAAAAAAATTTTATGCAAAAGAAAATGTAGTCAAAGGACTACTGTAACAGTTGTACTTTTACTTTCACTCACTAAAGATCCACACTTAAGTGGTGACTTGATTTATGAGAAAGGCGACACCATAGTGCAGTGGATAAGAACATTCTTTTCAAAAAACTATGCAGGGCAAATCTAACAACCATATAAACAACTGTATTTTGACTCTTCCCTCATACTATAAACAAAAATAAGTTCCAGATGGATTGCAGATGTAGTTGCAAAATGTAAATATTTTGGAAGAAACCATAGGATAATATCTTCATGACTGAATAGATGAAGATTTCTTAAACATCATGCAGATAGAGGATAGGACACAGAGCATGCCCTAGAAGAAAGAGCTACAACCTATGAATAAAAGCAACTTGAAATAGACCTACCCCCAAAAGACCACCATCAAGCCTCACAAAAATTAAACTAAATCACTGGTACTCTATCATCTGCCAGAACAAAAATTAGCTTTAGTAGAGGAAGAAAATCTTATTCATATTCTCTACAATTGTCATCCATATTCTCTGATATCCCAGAAAAAAATTAAATACCAAGAAGAAGAAATGAGATGCAATGATCAAAACCAAAAGAAAAACCAAGAAACAGAAATGGACTCACAGAAAATTTAGTAATGTACACATAATTCAAAATATGATGTACATACGAAAATAAAAAATAAGTAAATTAAAAATTGAAAATTAAAAAATAGAAAAAGTTTAGGAATTTTTCACTTAAAGATTTTAAAACAATTATGATTGGTATTTTGTGAAAGTAGAGGAAAATGAGCAAGAGATAAAAAGACATAAAATTTCAATAGAAAACCAGAATCTACACAAAGAATCAAATACATATATTTTAGAACAGAAAAAATACTGTCCCTGAAACTAAACTGTCAGTCGTTGAGTGTTAACAGCAAAGCACACTGTTTAGGGCAGAGCACAGAGTGAGAGAACCAAAAGAGAGAGAGAAACAAGAAGAAAACATATCAGAGGATAAACATGTAGCTCTCTGGCAAAAGTCATAAATATTTTACCTGGATTTCCATTCCATGAGGAAATTAGAGAAATAGAAAGGGCCAGAAGCAACATTTGATGAGGTAATGGCTGAATATTTTCCAAATTAATAAGAGATATCAGTATTACAAAACCATTATCCTAAAATATACATGAAATTAGACATTTAAGGTCAAACCTGAGTTGCTTTACCATCAAGACAGAGGTTTTCAAAAATTCTTTTAAAGAAGTTACTTCAAGAAAAGCAAACAATCTCAAGAAGGAATGACGAAAAAAGAGAAGAGTGAATGTGCTGACACTAACTAAAAATTGTCTTTCATAACAGCATTAAGTTTTTAAGAAAAACACTTAAATATTTGAAAGCAAAATTTTATGTCAGTAGGGATACATTCGAGATCAAGATTTCTTAATTATTTTTTTAGGGGACAAATACTGTGAATTAAAAAATAGAAAGAATATAATTCCAAAATAGTGGAAAAAACAGTGGAATGGGTGGAGAAAATAAATGAACAGCAGCAACAAAATCACATCATTTTTCAATTGCAAGAAACAGAAACAAGAAAGATAGAAAATATATAAATTAGCATGCAAAATGGTAGTGCATATAAAAGAGTAATCACAATAAATATAAATGGAATACAGTAACTTTTTAAAAGTCACAAATTTTTACGCTGTATCCATATTTATATTCCTGTCTATCTATACATATTCTTTAAAAGTCCATATAGTTTGCAAGAGAAGAACTTAAAGCACAAAAACACACAGATGTTGAAAGCAAAGGAATATTGAAAGTTGTATCAGGCAAATTCTGACCACAATATACATTTATCTATATCCATCCAATACATAATACACTTTAAGGAAAACGATATGGAGAAAAAGACACTATGTATTAACAAAAGTTGTAATTCATCTAGATGTCAAAACCTAAATTTAACAAAAAAGTCTTAAAGGAAAAACAGCAAAATTTAATTTAAATACAGGGAAAAATTGACAATTCCACCAACATAGTGGAGATTTCAGCATACTCACCCAATTCTTAATTGGTCAACATCGTTGATAAGCTTGATCTATTTGGTACATATTTGTCACTCATCAATTAGTTTCACTGCCCTTCCAGTGAATCTACTGAATGTTTAGAAAAGTACATGTGTACTCAGCAATAAAGCAAGCCTTAATAAACGTCCCACCTTTACTTTCTTATTTTACTGTCTTCTGTCAGCTATGAATTTTCCACACGTTCGAAAATCTGCCTTTGAGTTCTATGTTGTGGTCCAGCCATCTGCTTTCCCTCAGTTACACCAATGTTACAGCATTTTAATTACTATTACTTTACAATAAGCCTGGTAGGTGCAAGTTTCCTCTTTCTATTCTTTAAAATTGCCTTATATATTCTGGGCCCATACAGTTTTAAATAAATATTAGGTACACTTTACCACCACAAAAATGATTTTGGAATTATAATTAGTATTGCATGGGTTTTAGAGATTAATTAGAGGAATGTACATATTTTTATGAACATTACATTTTAATATTTATTCTGTCATTTTTTATCTTTCAGTAGTTATAAAATATTTTTAAATGTTTTTGCTAAGCTTTGTTGGATTTATTCTTAGGAACTTAATGTATTTTGTTGCCATTTCAAAAGAGATAATCCTTTTCACAATAACTATTTTTTCCTTATGTTTGTTGCTGGCACATAGCTCCAGAAACTCTGACTTCATATGCTGATTTGACTCAAGCAAGCTTACTAAACTCCTTAGTCCTAAATTTGCCTGTAATTTCTCTTTTCTACTATACAGAAAGACATATGAGCTACAAAAAACAGCAACTTTTTTCCCTTCCATTACAATCTTACAGAATGAAAAATGTTGACAGCAACTTATTTTGTTATTTCTGACTTCAGGAGAAATATTTTTAGATCACCACCATTAAAGATGCTGTCTGGTTTAGGTTTTGGGTACTGTGTCAGTTTAAGAATGTTTCTCCCCAGCTTTAGTCCTCTAAGAGAAACTTTGTAATGAATGTTAATTTTCAGTGAAATTTTACATGTATTAAGATAAAAGTTGTGGGTTGTTTTCTACTCTAAATGATATGTGAGATATATAAATATCAAAATATATATATTTTTAAATGGCAGAACTTATTACATCTCTTAGGTAAGTCTAATGGGTAATGATTTTTTTATACATGATGATTTTGATTTGATCATGTTTTATTTATGAATTTTACATAAAATCATTGCTTATTTTGTAAAATTTTTGAGAAATGTCAAATTTTTTAATTTAATAGTTTATATAAATATTTGATTGTACATGCAAAAAGTTCCTATTCACATGAGAAGATTCTCATCAAACCTTACAATATTTTTAATGGTCGTCCTTCTCTTAAGATTTTCTATTTCTTATTGATTGATTTTGGTTATTTGTATTTTTAAAGAAATTGACCATTTCATGTATATTTTCTAATATTGTGGCACAAATTTTTCCTTTTCTATATTTTCTGTATCTTTTGTACCACCTTCTATTACTAACATTAATGTGTGTGGCCGTGTGTGTCTGTGTATGTGTGCATTTGTGTGTGCACACATCTTGGTTCTTGATTGTTTTGAAACATTGTTTTGAAAATTTCGTGTTTTTTTCCTCTCAGAGCACTAGTCCTTTGTTATACTGATTCCCTTTGTGACTTTCAAAAAAATTTTGTTTATATGAAGTCTTTAATATTTCTTTTCTCTCCTACTTGTCATGGATATAGCCTATGATATTTTCCTTCACTTCTAAAAGAAAGTTTAGGTAGTTTTTTAAAGTAAGTAGTTTTTGAAATCCATAAATGTAAGAGAATAAATTTTCCTCTAAATTTATTAAATACCAATCTCTTGGCTTTCCTTTATATAGCTTTATTTTCATTTATTTTTCAATACTTTATAACGTCCATTATCATTTCTCTTTGACTCATAGATTATTTAGAAATTGTGTTTTTGTTTTTTTGCAATTTCCAAATGTTATTTGGTTTAGAATTTACTATTTATTTCTATATTATGTTCTGATAAGAGTATCTGGTCTAGATAATAAAATTTGTTGGTGTTGTCACTTGCCTGAATGCATAGCATGAAGTCATTTTTTTAAGTGTTCAACCTATGCCATAATAACATTATTTTCTTTAAGGGTTTGTAATTGGTTTTTGTATCTCTTAGCTCAAGAATTTCATATGCATTGTTCACCTCATCTATATTTGTATAATTGCTTTGTCTGCTCTGCAGCAATTTTACAGACAGTTTTGAAATCTCTCACAATGATGTGTTTGTGTTTACTTATTACATTTGGAGATTGTGCAGTTGGGTATGCTCAAGTTCACAATTGTTTACCTTTATGTTTTTCTTTTTCAATATTACATAATTACCATCTGTATCTTTTCATGCTTTTATAAAATATATTTTGTTTTATATTCATATTGTTTTCTAACTTTCTTTGTTTCATACTTAGGACATATTTAATTCTTCTTATTTTTTAATTAATTTTAGTCAAAGTTTTGGTGTGTCTATTGTCAACAGCAAAGAAGTGGATTTTTTGAATATTTTATATCCAATCTAAGATCTAGCTGTCTCTTTTAACAACAAGGTAGAATTATTTGCATTTATTATAATTAAATTTTTATTTGGAAATCTTTATTGTTATTTTATTTTGCCACGTTTTGCCATTTTTTCCACATTTCCTTCATTTATTTGACCTACATTATATTTCTTATCTTTCCACTTCTTTTCAGTTCTACTAGTTGATAAGTTAGACATTTTTCTTTTATTCTTTTAGTTTTTGTCCATATATTTTTAATATGCATACTTTACATAATTGTGCAAAAAATAATTTATATCTTTCTCGTGAAATATTATTAACCGTTTTTCAAATATTTATTTGAAATTTATGTTATTTGCTTGAATTCTGTATCTAAATCTACTGCTTATTTTTATTTTTTTAATTATTTTTATTAGTCTTGAGAATTTTTTTAAAATAAATTGTGGATACAAGGCTTTACACCAATATATGCTTTGCAAATAATTTCCCCTAGTATGTTGTTTGTTTTTTCATTCACTTAATGGTGACTTTTCAAGAGTAAAAGTTTTTGATTTTGATAAGTTTCAAATTATATGATTTTTTAAATTGATCATGCTTCCTAAAACCTGCTGTATTGATATATAATCACAAATAAAAATGGAATATAATTAAGGTACATAATTTAATGTATTGATATCCATTGTAAAATGATCACCACAAAATTTATTGTGCTTTTTAATATAATATTTAAAAATTATTTGTATTACCCAAGGTTTCGAAGATTTTTTCCTATATTGTCTTGCAGATATTTTGTGTTCTACAGCTATGTTTTGTCAAGACTTCGAAGGGTCAGAGATAATACACTACTTGCAATGTAACAAGGTAGCACACTGCAGATCCATTTTGATATCAGGAAAAGCTAGAGAAGACAGAATGCATCAACTCTTATTTCGAACTTTCATTCTTTTTCTGACATTAGAAATATAGTTCATCCTACATATCAAATGTCAAGGTGATTTGACTTGTAATGATTATCAAATGGTAAACTATTTCTCATGGGAGAAAGACAAAGCCCTATCTTTCAGAAATGAAAGAAACAGTAATTCTCAAATCTCATCCTTAGATTTGAAGTCCACTCACAAGAACTACACATGATGGCCATCACTGAACTAAAGCACAAAACCAGAACAGAAGAAGCTACACGCCATTTTAACCAAAGCCTTGGGAATACTGACGTGAGCTTCCAAAAACTTACACTGACTGGAAACAGGCTTGGAGTAAGGCAAGTTTTAAGTCCATATGTTAGCATGGGAACTGAAAACAATAAACAGGGTAAGAGGTAGGCAAATCATTATGGAAAGTGGAACATCAAATATAGAGAAAACATACTCATCCAGCGATGAAAACTGGATATTTCTACTTTTAAAATTCTTAATAAATATTATTAACTTTGGCTTGATACTCATACACACATTATTTACTAAAAGATATAAGTGATAAGAGAGAAATATTTTATCCTAATTTTAAAATACAGTAATTTTAGACTTTTATTAATTGTGATATGTACATATATTGTTTTAAATAAGATCTTCCTCTAGTGTGCTTAGAAGTCTACTTATTTCTCTTTTGAATGTAACAGTAGTAGGCACAGCAATTGAAAAATAACCTGAAATAACTAATTTAATGACTGGAACCTAATCATGTATATGTGTGTATATATATATACACACACACACATATACATGTATGTGGCATGATACACATCTTAGGAGGTTAGATTGCAATATGACGGGCCTAAATGGTCTTTGGTTCTATTTCGTTTACTTCACCAAAGTTAAATTGTACAATTTCTCTTTAACTCTTCCAGAGAAAATCATACTTACCTGAATCTAAATATGTTTCATCGTACGTATTTTGGCAGCTGTAACAATGAAGTTATTAAGGAATCGGAATGTAACATCAAACAAAGAATATCCTGCTATTGTAGAAAGATATGGGTTATTTTGTCATATATACCACATTATGGAAAGTGGAAGTATATATTAACACTTAAGAATGGCAGACCCTTCAGACAACTTTGCCCTTACCTACTACACCAAAATGAATTTATATAATGAAGATGTATCCCTTCCTATTGGAACCTGCAAATATTATTTTCTATTTTTAGTGATAATTTTTTGGATGTACTACTTTTGAGGTTTGCACAATGTAACCTTACAACAGAAAGCAACACAAAGGTTGTTCAAATAACATCAACCTTTTCATTTATCCCAAAGGAACTTCTGGCTTTTACAGATATATCCATTTTTATAATTTGATTGTGTTAAAATATACTTAGGTTGCAGTCAACAGCACAACTCTCTTGACCACTTTAGTGAGATGATAAAAACACTGATTTGTGTCTATTACTCTACTTTCTAAGTATTCTTTTTCTTGCACAATAGGACACAAACTACAACGTGCATCATTTAACATGATAATCATATACAATTTCAGATAATGCCAGGTCAGTAAATCGCATCACAGTAAACTTTTCCTCTGTACGTCCCTATAGGTGAACCATAATGTAGTCCTTTCAAAATTCTGGAGGCATAGCTTTCTCTGTAGAGAAATATTCTCTCTTCATGAAACAGCTTCTGGCTTGCCACTGAGCCCTAGTAAATATTGAGTTGTTGGCCACGTACTGGCAAGATACTACGTAATCAGAACTACCAAAAATGCACTAGGTGCTGTCTGACCCAAACAAGCCATATAGATAGGTATGCACTCCATCATCAAATGGAAGTGATGTATACAAAATTGACCTCAAGCAGGACCCGAACACTCCAGTAAGTTGCACAAGCTAGTGGTTCCCCATGCCATAACCCTACTGACGCTAGCTTGCCTCTCTTCTCTCAACCCTGACTATGGCCTCATATGGATTTGACTGAGAAAGAAAATGCTGTGGGTCTTGTTCACTCATAGCTCTATCACAGCTTTTCCTGGGTGGCAGTAGAGGACACGGGTGAAAGGAAACTCCTGCAGTAGAATTAACTTTAAATAGTTCACCTGGTCATTAAATTTTCCAAGAAAGAGACATGACAAAAGGCACAGATCCACATTGTTTCATAGGTAGTGGATAGGATTCTGCTGGTTGGTGAGATCTGAAAGGAAGATGATTAGAAAATTAGTGATGAGGAGGTGTATTTGTATCTCATGTAAATGCTCACTCAAGATCAAATTCAATCTCTCCTTCAGCTTTATTGTAAGGTATTGTTTATTTTGTGAGATACAATAACTGTTCAACATGGTTTTGTTTTCTTTTTGAAGTGTACTTTAGGGGAAATATTTTAAGGTTTTAATGAATTGTGTTGGGTGTAAAAGAAAACATCAAAAATAAATTACAGTCTTGGCACTATTGTATCCCTTTATATAGGTGAATAAGTGTTGTTGTATACTTTATACTACATAAAATTAATCACCTTGATCATTGTAGAAATATGACTGATGTATGTGTCATTGGGAATAAAAAAACTTGTAAAATGTATGGTGTTTAGGACTTCCTCTTCCAGGCACAATGTATGACACATGCATATATATAAATATATATATGACTTGCATATATAGAGATATACATAGATCTACTGTGGTCTTTAATCCTTTACAGAAAGGAAACAAAAGTGAGACCTATCATTTCCCCAGCTTTTGTGCCTGTGAGAATTTTCAGGAATACACTACCACACTTTAGGGACAGAGGTCAGAGTTCAAGGAAGCTGAAGCACCAGAATTTGTGAAATTTGTGAGTAAGAGCACATGAGAGGCAGAAGTTCAGCATATAACGAGCTCCAGAAACCTGCAGGAGGGTCACTTTGACTCTTCGGCAGAATATTAAGCTGTGCATACATATTGTGAAACTCCATAGGGCTAGGCAAAGAGCAAGTACAGATTTTAGACAACATTCAAGACCTTTTATTTTCAATCTTAATAACCAGATAGAAAAGATAGGAAGAGATGTCCATTCTTTAGTTGTCACGCAGTTTCTTTCCCTAGCCACCCCATCTTTGTCTAGTGGGTTTTATAAATGAAGTGGCTATAATGACGAGGATGGAGATTTTCCATAGGCTAAACAAGCCCATTCAAGAAAGTTCTCCTGCTACAACCCCTGCTTAGTCAGCAGAGATCAGCACTCACCCCTGGATATGGCACCATCCGGCAGAAAGATGAGTCAGATGTTGGGGAGCAGGTGGAATCACTTTCATCACAGAAGTGGCAGTACTTCCTGGAGTTCAAGGTACCTCTCACTGGAGTAGATACTTAGTCTATATTTTAGTTTTCCTTTCCTGACTACAGTGCTTCTACAGAAACAACCACTGAAGTTATGCAGAATGTCTTCTTCACCATGATGCTTACTTCTAAAGAAGGAATTAATATTGGAGAAATAAAGCATGGTATAGTGTTTATCCTTTGGAAATACAGGTGTTACAAGATCCAGTCTGACTTCACATGCTTATTTGTGTCTGAATACAAGAGAAGACTGACTTCCTGGTTCAAAAAGAGGGGGGCAAAAGGGTGAATTCTCCCTTATTAACCTTTTTATTCTATTCAAGCCTTCAATGGATTGGATGAGGCCCAGTCACATTAGGGAGGGCAATCTGCTTTACTTATACTAATTCAAATATTAATCCTATCTAGAAACACCCTCATAAACACACCCAGAATAATATTTAACCAAATTACTGGGCACCTCGTGGCCCAGTCAAGTTGACACATAAAATTAACCATCATACCATCATTCTGAAGAAGATGGCCTGACATAATGGTGGAATGGCCTGTGGAAGATTGAATGTTGGCACCAGCAGGATGGCAACGTCTTCCTGGACTACTGTAACACATTCCAGGCTGTGGTTGCTAAATAAAAGACCAATAGAGCATGCTGTTTTTTTTACAGCCGAATCCATGGATCTGGGAATCTAAGGGTAGAAATAGCAATGACTGCTCACTATTACCTCTAGAAATCTCAGAGTGCAGGACCTAATCACCTGCAGGACCTAATCACCTCCCAAATGCTCCACAATCTAATACATCACATTGGGCTTAGATTTCAAAATATGAAATTTGAGACCAAACATTCAGACCATAAAAGTACATATCTTAGCTTTATTAATTATTTTTTGTAGAATGCTGTTTATCAAGTAGAAGTTTCCTCCTGGTCCTAGTTTGATGAGAATTTTTATCAGGAATGGGAATTACTTTCTGTCATATGCTTTTTTCTGCAAGTTGATATGCTCATATTTTTTTCCATTATTGTGTTAATAAGATAAATTCCACTGATTATGAATGGTAAACCCATCTCACATTCTTCAGATGAAGGCTTCTCTTCATGATATATTTTCTTTTTCATATATACTTGTGTTCAACCTGCTTAAATTGTATTAAATATTGTATATCTATGTTTAAGAGGGATGTTTTCCTGTAATTTATTTTCTAATTTCTTTATAGAATTTAAGCATTAGAATTTTGCTGGCTCCATAGAATGAGCTGTGCAGTGTTCTTTATTTTCTGAAAAGTTGTGTGCAAAATTGTTAACTTTTCTTTCTTGAATATGTCATAAAATTCACCAGTAAAACTATCTGGGCCTGGAGTTTTCTTTATGTGAATGTTTTGTTTTTGTTATGAATTCCATTTCCTTAATACAGCTGTTAAGATATTCCATTTATTTTTTGTCAATTTGAGTCAATTGTATTTTTAAAAGAATGTGTAATATATCTAAGTTGTTATTTACTTTCTGAAATGTTATGCATAATATTCCCTAGTTAGCATTTTAAGTTTTGTAGAATTTGTAATGAGAAAGTCTCTTCTGTTCCTAGTGTTAATAGTTTATGCTCTCATTTTTCTGGATAATCCTAAATAGAGGATGATTAATTTCACTGACATTTTCAAAAACAACAATTACGTTTTCTGTTCATTTTGACAATGTATATAAAAAGTTCTAGAGGTGTTACTTCCCTCTAAAGATACTCACCTTTCCTCTGCAGACAAATCGAGCAATGACTAATTACCTGAATTCAACCAGGGACTGTGCTAAATAGGGGCTGTGTTGCATCCTAGCAAAAGTCAGTGTACCTTTGCTCCCTTAAGGATTTTCACCTGAGAACCTGGTATAATCTTTGAGGTTCTTCCCTTTGGCATGACTTGAATTCTATTCTCTTTTCATCCAAAGCAAAGATCTCTCTGCTCTTCTTCTCCAAGGTTTCTGATGAGCTTTGTTGCTTCCTGACCAGTTCAATCCTAGTATTCAACTAAAGTTCTTAAGGTGAAAACTGTGGTTAAAAACGAACTGAGGTCTGCCAAATGCTCTTTCAATTTCTCTCATCACCATTGCTGATCTTACACGGGTCGCAATGTCCTTAAATTCTTCCCCCTGCCTATAGTCAGTTTTCTTAAATTGTCATCATAGGAAAAGCAGCTGCAGAGAAACTGCTCCTGTCTCAAGTCCCACTTTCTTCTTTGCCTTAGCTCCTCTAGTTATCATTGCCTCATTAATCTTCTCTGTCTTCAAGCAGATAATGTCTATATTTTTCTGTTTTCTCCCTGTTAATCCATGTGTCACACCAGTTGACATACAGCTACTTCAACAAACCCATAACTCAGAGGTTAAAAATATCTACATTTTTAACAAATTGAGTACTTTTTAAAATTTGCATTGGACAAAAGAAGAGAATAAATATAAAAATTTACTCTGATTTGTATTTATATATATTTATATTTTTTTATCCATTTGATCTGAAAATTTTCCAGTGTTTGAAACCCTTATCTTAAGGCATAAAATCATCAGTTTTAAAATTTATTCTATGTTATATATTTGAATTTTTTCCTTTAATAAGTATATGAGAGGGTAAGTCAATTTAATTTTGTCCTAAACCTTCACTATTTTCTAAATATGTTCTTATTTTGAAGTCTATGTTTAGTTTCTTTACGACTGTGTGTCTGCATCTTCCTCACGTATTTCTTTTTCTTTTAGACAAGAAGAGCAATTAGTTAATTTTTGTCCTCTCCTTTTCACAGACTATGTCTTTCATTAGAGTTATTCTGTTTTTTCCAGTTTTTCAGTTTTCACTTTTGGAAGTCAAATATTTTCTTTAAAAAGGAACACTAATTTAATTTGTTGCCTGACTTGAGCTCAACTTTGAGTTCCACCAGAGTTACTCTGATTAACACATTGCGAGTCTCACAGAGTTCTGGTCTTCACTGATGCTACATTTAAATTAGAGAGCACAGCCATAATTGGACATATGCTGACATGGATCAATAGACACATTCTTGCTATTCTATGCACAAGGTACATTTTTCTTAAAAAAATAAAACTGATACAATTTTTAAGTTAATTTTCAGTAGAAAAAATATGAATGTAAATATCATTTAGTAATTAGTCTATATATTTAAATGTATATTGCTTAAAATTGCTTATATTAAATCACAATTAGATACCCGGAAAACATTCATAATTTAAAAACTTGTCTCAGGAAAAATAAAAGTGGTAAACAGCTTAAATGTATTCCTAACATAATCAACCTACCACAATTACATATTTGAAGATTTAGGAAATAAAACAGTAGAGATGTATATTAGCAAATTGTCCATTTTGGTTTCCTCCTCTTCCAAAGTAACCGCATTCTATGACTGACCACTTGAGTGGGGATTTTGTCACATTCAAAGGTATAATAAAAGACAGAATAATACAAACAACTGTACAACCTTACTGGGTCAAGGCGTCATAGCTTCTATTTTCAGGTGGCAAATCTATTACTAAACTGATCTGCAGTTACTTCCTTCTTATAATACACATTTTATAGCCAATTAACATTGAGTACATAGCAATACACAGTATTTTATTTCAACTTGTGGATGATATCCCTGATACTCTAATATATCAAAACTCAGAATTGTACCATGAAGCCCACAAAAGTAACTTACAGAAAATATTGTCAAATAACATATAAGTTGCAAAAGTTTCAAATATTTATGAAATTCTAAAATTGTTTTGAATGTATATTTTACATTACATATTTTAATTATCTTATTTTCACACATCCCTAATGTATATTAATTTTCTACTGTGTAGTGCACAATAGGAAGCATTATGCGAAGAAATAAAAATGATATATAAACAACACTTAGGTGTTTGTGAAATTTTAACATTTAGATATTCAATATTTAGATTAATTACTCCAGTGACTCCATACCAAAAACAAAACAAAACAAAAAAACCTTGAAAAACTGAACCAATGCTAAAAATAGGAAATGACCATGTATTATATATAGAAAATCAGTCTCAGTAAACTGGGCAGAAATATTTACCGCATTTGATGGGGTTCAGGAAACACTACCTCAAAATATAGCACCTTGGCATATTGAATATTTCAGGCTGAAGGAATTTGTGAAACAGCAGGTGCAGGAAGGAGCTTCTGACCTTCCCCTGAAGCAGGTCCTAGGACCCTCAGGAGAGATGGCCTCGGAGGAGATCCCTACCTCCGAAGACAGTCCCCGAGAGAACTCTGGACACACAGACCGTGCTGTTCCCTCAGGTTGCTGCACTTAGTTCACACTCTTCTTGTCTTACACATTTTTCTTTTCCATGACTTTCCACTTCTCATCAAACCTGGCATAAAAACTCTCTGGTCCAACTGTTTCTTCAGGTCTTCATTTCCTTGTGAAGGCTCCTGTGTCATGTAAATCTCAATAAGCAATAAATATGTATGCCTTTCTCTTGTTAACCTGTCCTTTTGTACAGGGGTCCCAGCTAAGAACTACGCAAAACAGTTAAGGGACATTTTTTCTCTTGTAGTTGGAATAATAAAATGATTCTGAAAACCAAGTGCAATTACAAATACTTTGAATTATTTTTAATAGTGCTCCTGCAATTTTTCTCATAGGTTAGCAAAGGGCATATTTATAATTCTGGCCTCTGTAATTCTGTGTTGTACCTGAGGCACAGATAGCATTTATTTAATCATGGTTTTTCTGACATTCGACACTGCTGTAATCGGGGGAGTAAATTTAGAACTCGATTAAGAAAAAAAAGCATAGAAGGATATTTTCTGTATTGCTTTAATCTCCCTGAGAATCACTTTACCTGAATCTCTTTGGCTTGATGCCGTTAGTCTACTTTACCAGAAAGAGACCTATGAAATGCATTGTTGAACTTACTATAACAATCCAGTTCAGATTGTTTACTGTATCACACAGTGTTCACTACAAGAGTTCTCGGGAGAAATTTCTCTCTCAGCTTAGGACCAAGCATATTATTTTTCTATGGAACATCTGGTTTGCTTTTATCTTAAGTGCACTATAAATAAACACAGTGATAATGTTCTCCTGTTTGCATCGACTGTTGAAAAGCTTAGCACTAAAATTGTTACACTCTTTGAACAAGTGTATTGGAATTAATAGCATATATTTAATGTTCCCATCTCTCTCCTAGTTTCACCTTGCTTCTTTTTTCTCCTTGACTTTGCTTAAAAATATTTATTCATTGTAAAAATATAGTTTTTGCAAGTAGTCTTAAATATTTTACTGTGAATTCAGTGAGGAATTATGTGAGCAGCCTTATAGCTAAAGGTCTGAAATGCAGAGAAAAGAGAAATGTGGAAGATTTTAGTCTAATTTTAACAAACTTTTCTTCATAACCAGCTGCTTTTTAAAAGACAATGAATGTTAAATTTTCTCAAGAAAAGGAGTTTAATTGAATAGTTGGCTTCAAATGGCTGTTTTTATATTACAACTTGGGCATTTGAAAAAATCTGCCAGCAGCAGAGCAACAGCAGCTTGGTACAAATACGATGTCGTATTTTTTGTTTGTTTATTTTAATTTCGTATAATATTCCTCATAAAGCCTTCACCACATGTGATTCTGGCATATGGACTAGAGGATTTATCTGTGCTTCAGGCCAGAAGGAAAGAGGAAGAAGACTGCTGTGAAGTTTAGCACAAACAGAAATAATGAAAGTTAGGATGTGAACCAAGGCCAAAATGCAAGACAGAGATTATAATATCAGACAGTTTTAAATTGCAGGGGCCTCAAAAGCTCTCACATATGTCTTGGGTTTTCTCATATGTAAAGTGAATGTGAGTATGTAAACCATGGAGCACAATGAGAGACACAGAGCATTTAATACATGTCCTTGCCCCCCCCCCTTGGTTTGTTCTTACCCTTGATTCACAGTACTGACTCTCTGAATATATTCTCTAGAGATTTTTAAAAATTACTAATGTCTGCCCCTATTTACAGGCAAAAATCTCTCACTTGGTGGAGTCTAGGAATCTGCAATCTTAAAGCTTTTCATGTGATTCTATTTCTATTCTATCCAGTCGTTAGTTTCTCAAATGGCCTTATGAGGCATCTGTAAAAGGGTTTAGCATTTGATACAACTTTTGAGTCTGAATATCCATTGAACAAGCCTGTGAATGTGAGCATACCAGCATATTTAGCTCAGGATAGAGTTCAGACAGACTAGCATCATTTGAGCAATAGGATACTTCAATGATTTGATGGCTATTTTGAGTGGACATGAAGATGGGGCCTCTTAGGGAGAGTGTGAGCCCCTTCTTGCCATCCATTTCTTCTCCTTCCAGGCTTTCACTACCTATAATTTTCCTAAACCAATGCATATGAATATCACGAATGATTTCTTTGCTGTCAAATTAAATACTTTTGCTCATTATCTCAATCTCAGAATCATTTGGCACAATCAAGCACCCTTCCTTTTCACAAGGATTTCTCCACTTTTGCTTCTGGCAAAACCACAATCTCCTAGTTTTCCTCCTACTTCACTGGCTATTTCTCCTGAGTCACTTTTGCTGGAATGTTCTTATTTTTCTGACCACCCAAATATTGAATGCTCCAGGGTTCAATGCTCTCTGACCTCTCCTCTTCCTTATTTTAACTCACTCTGAGGGGATCTCATCCAGCTACATAATCTTAAATGCCATGTCTATTCTGACGACTCACAAATTTCTACGTTCAGCCATGGCATTTCCCCTGAATGCAAACTCACATTTCAAAGTCACTCCTTTCTGTCTCCTCTTGAATGTCTCATAGGCATCTCATACCTGATATGCCCAAAATCAAACTCCTGGTCTCCTCCTCCAAACTTGCTTCTTCTGGTGTTTATTAAATTAATGATTGCCATGTCCAATTTCCTCAGGTCAAAAAACTTGGAGCCATCCTGAATTCCTCTCTTTCTCCCGCATTCCATATACTAAATGTTATCAAACCCTGTCATAACTGTCTCTAAATTAATTCCAAAGTTAACTACTTTTCATCAACTCCATCTTAGACCAATCTACCATCATATCTTACTTGGATTAATGCCAGAGTCTCCAGATGAATCTTTTCGTGTCCCTTATTAGGCTGTATCTGGTGATCACTTTAAAATGGAAATTCATTCATGCCTTTCCCCTTGCAAGCAGGGGAAAAGCCTCCAAATGTTTCCCAATCATTTAGAATAACATTCCCAATGCTTACCATGGAATAGAAGGCCTCGAATTATCTGCTATGCATAGCTGTCTCTTGGCGTTCATCTCCTAAGGCATGCCCTGCGGTCATGGAGCTCTAGCTGCTCTGACTCCTGCCATCCCGTATCTTTCTAAAACGTTTACTCCCACTCGGCATCCACCATTCTCATTGCCTGGAACACTCCTTCCATATGTATCTACCTGATTGCTCATTCACCTCCTTTGGATCACTGCTCAGAAGTCACTTTCTCAGAGAGGCCTGCCTTGATTCCCATATCATGTTCAATCTCCTTACCCTGCTTAAAGCTTTTTTTTCTTTTTTTGAGGAAGATTAGCTCTGAGCTAACTGCTGCCAATCCTCCTCTTTTTGCTGAGGAAGCCTGGCCCTGAGCTAACATCCATGCCCACCTTCCTCTACTTTGTATGTGGGACGCCTACCACAGCATGGTGTGCCAAGCAGTGCCATGTCCGCACCCGGGATCCAAATCGGCGCACCCGGGATCCAAACCGGCAAACTCGGGCCGCCGAGAAGCAGAACATGCACATTTAACCGCTGTGCCACTGGGTCAGCCCTTAAAGTATCTTTACAGGCCTTGTCTAGGGGTATTTTGTTATATAAGTACGCTTATTTATTTATTTATTTTTCTTTTCCCTTGACCTCCCCACTAGAATGTAAGATCCATAAAATCAAAGAGTTTGTTTGTTTGCTGCTTGCTTTATGCTCAACATTAAGAACAATTCTTGGCATATAACAGGTATTTAATAACTATTTTATTTGCTGAAAGACTGTATGTAAGAATGACATCTGTTTTCTGATGCTTCCATGGTTGAAATAACACACTTATTAGGATTTCATGCTGTCTGCTCTGATCCTCTAGCTTGAGCTATAGCACACTGCTATGTCATAACACAAACTCTCCAGTTCTGTTTGGAGCAAGCAGCTTCAAGAGCAAATGTTGACATTTTTCAAGTTTATTAAACTTTCAATTTAATTTTTTCCCATTGTTTGGCTTCTTTTATATTTCCTTTCCTTTTTAATTTTTAAATTATTAAACTTAAGGTTTATTTTTATGGATTTTAGAAATGTCTTTATCTAATGAAGAAATATTGTTTACATCTTTACGTGTGTGTGTTTACCTGTGACTTGTGCGGCTGATGCCACTGATGGCCATGCCCAAGTTTCACAAGCGTGAGAAATGCAGCAGTTCATTTTGTACGAAATTATTTACAAGGATACATTACAGCTCAAATTATCTATTAGAGATGTGACATCTTTACTGTCTAAAAACTCTTAATTTTCTTTCTCTCAGCTTTTAAAATAAATTCAGGGTACATTTAACTTTGTAACAAAACTAAGGCTTTATGAGACATTTTTCTGTTCTTTATTTTTTTGATGGGTATGGACTGTCAAACACTGTTGTAATTTAAAGTGATTTTTATTTTCGGCAATATAAATACAAACTCTTGCTGAGAATATTCAAATGCCTTCCTCTGAACATAATTAACATGGCAAGTGAGATTTAAAATAACAATAATAAAATAGAAATCATGAAACCAAGTAATCAGAAAACTCTCCAACCCTGTCTGCATTAGCATTTTTCAATGTTCAAGTTTCTTGCCATACAAACCATTTTATTTTAGCTGTTCATGTTTTAAGATTATAATACAACAGAGGGTTAGTATAATTATGTTTCACTCTTCTGTCTAATAATGTACAGACACTTCCTCGTTTACGGTGAAACGATTTTCCTGGTAGAATATTGCGTTAGCAGAGCTATGGCAAAAATCAAGCCCAAAAATCAATTTCACATCAATTCTGTTTTTCTTTCATGAGATTAGATAATTAAAAGATGAAAAATAAATTGTCTTTCCAACGCTTCACTCAGAAATCCATTCCCTGGAATGCCACATGTCACAGCTAATATTCTGATGACACCAATCTCAGCAAAAAGCAAACTTAGCATTTTAAGTTTATGGTTCTCATCCCACTTCATCTGTAGCTATGTCCTAACTCCACTCTGCATACTACTGTCCAACATATAGTTTAGTTCAAATAGTTGCTATACCATGAAACTCCTTCAAAGTATTACAAATAATAGAGAGCTGTTGGGATTAATAATTGTTTTACCTATTTTAAAAGATTGAGATAGTTTTAATAAACATATAAAAAATTCAAAGAGAGAAAGAAGATAGCATCTTTGTGACACCATTCCTATTTTGCTATATAAATCTGGTGTCTAAATTCTAACTTAACTGAATCAGCAAATTGACATCTCAAGTCTATCCTTGATTATCACTTTTGTTTCTTTATGTCTCTGGAAATTCAGAGAATTATTTAGACATGCAAGTGACTCATAGATCACTTTCTTAAACCTATTTGCTTTACAAATGCAGGAATGGGGGTTTTGTATTTAACCATTCATGCATGAGGACAGTATCAGAGTGCAAGCTAGAATTCAGGCTGATAAATGGCTATTCTTCTACAAAAGGGAACTTTTTATATTCCAGGACAGCTTATTCTACCAATGAGCAGCTCTATTCAATGAAAAGCTCTGTGGTAAATTCAGGCATGTCTTTAGTATCATGTGCCAACCACTCCTGAACCACACGTGAGCCATGCGGGAGCCACCACGTGTCACCCAGGAGCGAACCACGTGTGTGCCATGCTTGAACCACATGTCAGCCATGCCCAAACCACGTGTGAGCCACACCTGTGTCACGTGTGAGCCACGCCTTAGAGATGCTTGAGCCACGAGGGATTCAGGCCTGAATCACGTAGTCTTGTCCAGGGGAAACTGAACATTTTCTGTTACCACATTTGCACAATGATCTTTCCAACATTTATAGACCTTTCTTATGTCTCCTCTCATTCTTTTTTTCTCCAAAGTACACACATCCAGGCTTTTAACTGTTTTCCGTAAAATGATTTCATCATTTAGGTCCCACAATTTTTTCACGTCTTCTCTAAATCAAATTATTTCTTCTGTCCCACTTTCTCCCTCATCTCTTTTTGAGGCTGAAATTACCTGTACGTTAGACTATCCCACTGATCATTAAAGCTTTTTGACTTCCTTTTTTTTCCTCTCTGTGCTTCAGCTTCAATGATTTCCATTACCCTGACCTCAAATTTACTAATTATTTCTATGGGATGTCCAATGTGCTCTTAAAGCTGTATAGTATTTTCTTTTTATTTCAGATATTTTGTTTTCCAGTTTGAATATTTCCATTTGATTCCTTTTTACTCTTTCCTAATTTTACATGAAATTCCCCGTTTCTTCATCTATTATTTCCTACTTTTCATATAGACTCTTAAGTTGATTTTGTAGTTATTTCAACACTTGTTCAATTTGTGGGTCTGTTTTCATAGACTGATCTATTCTTTTGATCCTGGATTACATTTTCTTCTTATTTTCATCTCTAGTAGTTTTTAAGCGTATGCTGCATGATAAGTTATAACGTGATACCTGGATTTGTACATTGTCAAGACTCAACGCCACGCTGCATTGGGAAGCAGCTGAAGCCTCCGCTCAGGTCTTTAAGCTCTCCAGTTGTGATTTTCTCCCTCTGCGCCTTGGACTCTTGTCTGCAGTTCTGGAGTCAATCAAAGATCTAAGGGAATTTATATTTGGATCTTTTTTGGCTTCTCCATCTGTGGCTCTCTCATATTCAAATGTCCCTTTCATTTTCCAGTCTCTCTTAAAGTCCTGTATTTCTCAGGCTAATAACACTAACTTTCTGCTTGTGTTCTACCCTTTAGAGACTGAGAAACAGCCTCAGAAGAAAATCTGCGTAAATGAGGATCTCACCCAATGTAAGTACTTTCATTCAAGGGTTAAATTTCCTCTAATACCTGCCTGCTTTTGGTCCCTCTTCAATACCTTTAAATAACATTTTTTATATTTGCCCAAGAATTGGTAGTATTTTCTGCAGGAGGGTTCTTTTGATATAAAGCTACTCTGCCATTACTGGAACAAACTCTGTAATTTCTAGCTGTGTGATTGTGGGAAAGTTTAGTGAATAAAATACATGTTTTTTTCCCCCATCTTTAAATCACGGATGTTAAATATATCTACTCCCTAAGGATGTCATGACAATCAACTGTGGACATTAATGCAAAGCACTGAAAAGCAAGATTGTGAGCATTTTACTGTTATCTGCACTATGGGAGCATCTCACACAAAATCTCTCAGGGCTAGTATTCTTAGGTTAGCAATAAAAGAAATCAAACCTATTTTTCTTGATTTGGGAGTCACTTTTTGATTGCAAACTTTCCAGAATTCTACTCTATTTTTATATGATAAAGAAAATTATTCAATTCCTGCCACTAGAATATTATTTTAAAAGAGAAATAAAAGAGCTAATACATAAGAGCTTTATTTTATACTGCTTTACCCTGAAGAATAGTCTAGGTTATGCACAGTAAATTAGCATCTATTTAGGAAGATGTTCACAGGTCGATCTGCTATAATTTTTACTTGTCATCTCTTGAGATGAAAAACAGGAAGCACCCCATGGAATATTTCACATACATCCTTTGGTTCTATTTCGGTGAAACTTTCATTAAAAATAATTAAGTAAATAATAATCAAATAAAAATCACTTAGAACTTGATACCAATCTTACATATGTGCATATATACGGAAATGCATAGGCACGCAAACACACAATGGCCTTATAGTTATTTGAAAGCCTCTAATATTGAAGTGGTAGAAACACTAACTGGGTATGAATATATTGTTGAGTCTGGTCTTATTATACAGAGTTTTTCCTCTTCTCTTTTAGCTCATTTTCCCATTGCCTGGCATCTCTTCTGAAACCTTGTTGAACCAGACTAAAATGTTTCAGGGTCAAATAGCAAAACCAGAAATATTTATTTGTAAAATTGTTCACTATCAATTATTTTTAAATTAAGCAACTTCAACTTTTTTTAAACTTCAACTAGATTTATTTATTAGTTTTGTGGAGAATCTTAGGGAAAGTCATCAAATGTGGTTTGAAACCTCTAGAACCGACATATAAATATTTTCTTTCTAATAGAAAAGATAAGATCAACAATTATCACTGTGGTTCTCAGTAGGTCAATTTCACTGATCCTTTCTCAGAAATAAAAAAAAAAGTCTTCATATGTTCACTGAGGAAGAAAAAGAAATAAGCAAATAATTTTTTGCTTAAAGTTTTTTGGCTTACATTATTATTTTACATTCTTTAAATTTTTTTTGTGAGGAAGATTGGCCCTGAGCTAACATCTGTTGCCAATCTTCCTCTTTTTTCTTTTTTCCCCAAAGCCCCAGCACATAGTTGTATATCCCAGTTGTAGGTCCTTCCAGTTCTTCTATGTGGGATGCCACCACAGCATGGCCTGACGAGTAGTGTGCAGGTCCGTGCCAGAGATCAAAAAGGGGGAACCTTGGGCCGCCGAGGCAGAGTGCGTGAACCCAACCACCACGTCACTGGGCTGGCCCCGTTTTCACACTTTTTGATGCATATAAATAAATTAGGGAGCACCTAATAACCTGCAGTATCCTGACAGATTCCTCAGTGTGACTAAATGAAAATAATAATAACAATATTGGTTGATAGATAATGATATAAAGATGAAGGCTAGAGAGGGAATGGTGTCTGCAGGTTTGACAGACCCTAAGGCACTGACTATTTGACGTGGTCCCTGATTTATATGCCAGCTGTTTAGAGTCTCACTGGAATAGTTGGGTCTCTTTTGCTTGGGTTTTACATAAGCACAGTTTAATAGATACACAATTTCTTTTACACTGAACATTAGTGGAGAATATTTTGATTACATTAATATATACACAAACGTGTGGTTAAGTCATTTTATTTAGCTTTATCAAACATCAGACATTATCTTCATGCCCAAAATCCAGGCTCTTTTGCTTGTTTACTTATTCCTAGTCTAACACTCTCTTGTTCTGTTTCATTTGAGCCGAAGTAGCAGTTACATTCTGAAGCTAAATGTTATGGTTTAAGAACGTATTTATGAGGGTCTGGCCCCGTGACCGATTGGTTAAGTTCGCCCGCTCCGCTGCAGGCGGCCCAGTGTTTCGTTGGTTCGAATCCTGGGTGCGGACATGGCACTGCTCATCAGACCACGCTGAGGCAGCGTCCCACATGCGACAACTAGAAGGACCCACAACGAAGAATATACAACTATGTACTGGGGGGCTTTGTCGAGAAAAAGGAAAAAATAAAATCTTTAAAAAAAAAAAAAAGCACGCATTTATGAGATGCTTTTGTACTTTTCAAAATGAATGTTTTGTTTTAACTTTTTATCCTTTCTATAGACTATAATCTACTCCTAAGAGTTATGGAGCTTTTGGTGCAAAAGCATTTAGTTCCTTGTTGAATTTAGACTGCAGTCTTTAATGCGATACACACATTGTCTTTAATCTGTTTATTGTTTTCAGTAGACCCTCTGAATCTTTCTGGTCTTCAACCTTTCACTTCCATAACTCATAATGGCCTTTTTGCATTTCTATATACTTAAAAATTCTACCAATTGCTGAAAGACCAAGCCATTTCCAAGAGGAAAATTTCTCAGGGATCTTCATTCCTTGTCCAATTACAATAAATCACTCTGTCTGTTATAGTATCCTCTGTTTTTTAATATAGTTAGTTAATTGTCTGTTCTCCCACAGTGAGAGTGAAGCGGAGACCAAAATGGTGTGGGCTCAAGCCCAGCAATGCCAGGGCGTGGGCCTGGCCTCGCCAAAACCTTCGTTTCAGACTTCCAGCCGCCAGGACTCTGGGAGGACAAGCTTCTGTTGTTTTAAGCTACCAAGTTTGTCGTGATTTGTTAAGACAGCCTCAGGAACAGATCCACATCCCCGTTAACACATTGGCTCCTGAAATAGGGGCAGGCCCCTTGGCATCGCGGTTAAGTGAGCATGTTCCGCTTCGGCTGCCCCGGGTTCCACAGTTCGGATCCCGGGTGCAGACATGGCACTGCTTGGCAAGCCATGCTGTGGCAGGCATCCCACATATAAAGTAGAAGAAGATGAATGTGGATGTTAGCTCAGGGCCAGTCTTCCTCAGCAAAAAGAGGAGGATTGGCAGCAGATGTTAGCTCAGGGCTAATCTTCCTAAGGGGGGAAAAAAAACTGGTTCCTGAAATATAAAAACTATATCCTTTTTATCAGCTTCTTTTCTGCAACACAACACAGTGCTAAGTGTATAATATACTTTCATTAAAATGTATAATTTCTTTGTTAAAACATTACTTTTCTATAATGACATAACAGCTATTTATAGCACTTCTTATTACATTCTATAACATTTAAAATAACTTCCTTTCCAGGGATACAAACATATATTGCACATCATGACTAATAATATTTTTCCTGGGCTTCTGCAATATTTTTATTCATTGTGAAATAGCATAAGTGACTATATGGCATCATTTGTATTATTTACATTACATCATAGTGAGAAAAATTTCTCAATACTGATGTTCCTTGAATTTATCATGATCCTTTGAGAGGCTCAAATCAGTTATTAACATACAATCTTTAACAGGTGAGAAATGTTAATGCAATCGATTTTCTTAAGCAACATTTAATTATTTTATGCAACTAATGTTAGGCTTGAGGATTTCCATTTGTGATTGTCATGCTTCGAAAAAGGAAAGAAAAACTGCAATAATGTGTATTTGTTCATTATTATTGCAAGCTAATTCTAGTTGCTAAATAATATTTTGCTGAGTGTGAGTAGTGTTTTACCTGCCAGATTTTTTTGTTTTTTAAACACTTTGCTTTCCAATGTTTTACACAATGTGGCCACTCTAACCTTCAAAATACTTTCCAGACATGCATATTTTCATAACTCTTTGAATATCTTTTTATTTATAATCTCACTCGAGCCAAGCATGGGACTGTAATGGAAACATGAAACTGACTATATAGGGAGTCAGAGGTCCCTGAAATTCAAATGCTGATAATCATCTTGCTTCCAAAGATTGCGCAATTTATAATCGTTTCAAATCACTTAAACTAGTATCACCTGTAATACAATACAGAGTATTTCTAAAAGTTTTAAAAGTGAGAGCTTTTCTTATGAATTGCATTCTCATCATGCTCAGAAAAATTTAAGAAGTATTTATCGTTACTGATTAATATGTATCTTAAGAGTAATTACTTGTGTTGATGAGGTTGTGCACTTTTAAAACATGTTTTAGCCAATTAAATTTAAGAGCCTCAGCTGAAATTCAACTAAGTCTCATGAGTTTGTTTCATAAACAATGTGCTAACTTTATCTTTATTGATTTATTTCTTTTTGTTACCCTTCTAATTTTATATCAAATCTATTCAAAAATGCTAACAAAATATTAGAAAATAATTATGTTTTGCTGGAAGACTAATATTTATAAATTGAAATTTCTTATAAAAAATCAGAAAGACTAAACCATAAAACACTTTGCAAAGCACATTTTTGAGGGTTGCATATATCACGTTTGTGTTTGGAGGCGTTCTTCCTGAAGCAGCTGCAGGAATGATTTCTTAAGTCATTCCTCTGCAGACCCTTAACTTCTCCCACTAGGGAATTTATCAACTTAGTGCTGATACTTACATATTAACTCACACCGCACAATGTGACTAACTGCATGCTGATACTGATCACTAGAGGAAACACTTATATGATGCTTACAATGTGCAGGGTTCTGTTCTAAGATCTTTTCATATATCAATCCATTGACTTCCCCAAGCAATCCTATCAGGTGGATACTTTTTATTATTCTCTATTTTATACATGAGGCACAGAGTTTAAGAAATGTACCCAGATATGGAATTAAAAACTCAGCAAATTGGGCTTCAGAAAATGTAACTATTCTGCTATCCTACCTCTCTGCAAAAATAAACCATCAACGAAAACCATCAAGGCCAAATTTAAGTTGATTTAAACTTAAAAACCAAAACAAAAATACATTACAGCTATTATCCTAGAAGAATACAATGCAACAGTTCTCACTGATCTTCCTGGGGTGTGTATATAAAAATCCTTCCTTTCCTGAAAATGCCTTCTCCAGAGATGCTTTCCTATTGCTATGCTTTCTTCCAGACCATTCTTTCTGACATTTCCTCCACCACGAGTTTCTACAAGTCTAAATTTTATCTTATCCCATGGCATTCTAATTTTGCTGGTAAGGAATCTGTTTCTGTTCAGATTTCCAGAAGAAGGGATCCTGTAATTCTAAGTATCATATCACTATCATTTATGATTGAACTTATATACCATAAAAATTTTTCCAAATTTCTTCACCAAAATTATCTCTCTCTCTTAAGACCATGACGTAAATTTTTGTCTTATCCCTGTCCTGCTTAGGTTTAGTCGTTAGTTTCTGTAGCTCAGGTTATATCTATCCTTCCACGTCTACCAACTCAAACAACAATAGCTCCCTTACGTGAATATGTTTTATTTAAGGGCAAACAGCTTAAAATCCAGTGTATCGAACTCTCACAGAGAATTTAGCTATATTAATCAATTGGTTGGGCAACATTTCACTGCCAGTTTGGAAGAAGGCGATTTACAAAACTGGATTAAATTAATTTTTAAAAATAAATTATGACCGAGATATGTCACTCACTACACTTAGAGCCTACCTTTAAATATTTCCTTTTATCTGAAAGATATTCTCTGAATTAAGTTTCAAACTAAGATGCAACACTGCAGATGGTCTGGAATTTCCATTTTCTGAGAAAAAGAAAACCTTACTAACCAATAAAGTTACCACCATATATTTATTACTGTTAATTTGCTTGCGTACTTTGTAAAGTAGAGTAATTTTAAAAGCATATTAATGTAGTTAATTTGGGGTTATTTGCTATTATTCTTTCATGTATTTCAGTAAAAATAAGATATTTTTTAAAATATTAATAAAAAATAATACAAATGTATTTTGAAACGTGTGCATTTTGGAAGTAAACCTAGGAAGAATATTGACAAATCCAAGGGAGTCCATAAAAAAAGTAAAACAATAATAAAGGGCTTAGCAAAAGTGACAAGCTGACAATTTGACTTTCAAGTTTTCTTATTACACAGAAAAGCCAATTAAAATTCTCTTTCACACCTTTCACAAAATGATTTTCATTTACTTTAAATCAATGAAAACTACATGTAACCCCGGCTTTGAGCTGGTCTTCCAATGCAGAGACTTTCCCCACAGAGGACACATTTATATTTTCCCTTTCTCTCCCAATGAAGTTGCAGAGGATCAATAGCAGTTGCTAACTGTTTTGGCCCAGAGACTTTGTGATGGCCCATACTGTAGATCTGTAATAAAACTTTAAAACTATAGCTGTAGAAAGATAATATGGATGGTGATCAGCAATCTCAAAATATTTAGGAAGTCTATTAAATTGCTACAAAAAGTCTAATTTGCAGCTTTTTTTGGCACTGAATTTGCAACTTAGCACTATGAGAATGTTTCCACTTGGTCATCAGCTGAACTAAAGCACAAATAATTTGTACAGATTCCAAAGATGATAATTAAGGCTATTACAGTGATAACCCCCAGCATTTTTGTAGACTTCCTAGGCAGCAATAATAACCAGCTCATCGTCTTTTAATTAAAATGGTAGTCATTTTGTTTTCTAAAAATAAAATTAGATCTCATTTTATTGTCAGTGCAATGCTGTATTTACTATATTAGACATTTTATTTTAGTTTTTATTTGACATTAGAACATTTTTTGTCTCTTGTGATCCATATTATTAAACTAAATATGAAATAATATAATGCCACAGTAATCAGTAAAACCTAGTACTGTATTTTTAAGGAGGCAGCTGGCTTTTGCAATACAATCATAACTGTTGTAATTTTATGTATTCTTCACAAACAGAAAAGATATTACTCTCTTGCAAAGTTTAAATGAGTAAATGAATCTGTAAAACAATATAATTGAATCAAGGCAATACTGTAAGTGAACGCTTTCATTGTATTTACTATTATAGCTTTTCTTTCTTAACATTATCATTTCTAAATTGACAAATTTGGTTTCTGAATATTTAAGTGCTGCCTGAAGACCAGTTGATGCTTCAGCCACTCTACTGGTGAGGGAGAGATCACTGGACCAGGATTACTGAACCCAGAACTTGCTTAGGGTATAAAAAATAGAGCAGATTAGGGGTAGTCTCTGAACCACAAAGTAGAGTTTGGTTTTTTTAAAAAATACAAGATTTTACACATGTTAAATGTTTTGCTTCCTTGACAAAATTTCTTGAAGATTAAAGCAGTTTCATATTGTTTTTCATCAAATCCTCTCATTCTCATTGAAATCAAATGCATGATTGCAATCACTCCTCATTTTCTGTTTAACAATTGAAGTGGTAAAAGTTTAAAATAGTTTATTTCAGAAAACTAACCACCATTAAATTTTCTCTTTTTATTACTATTTCCATTTTAAAACTGCAATATTCTTTTTTGTCTCATTTTTACATTCAGCATAGTTGGATACAAAATGGTAGACTGCATGAAAGAGAAATGGCAATTTAGCACGAACAATAATATTCCTTTATATTTATTATCCTGTGGTTCTTAGAGTCATTGAAATGGGGAGTTAGTGCAGCTCAGTTCTGTTCCATTAAATGACTTGTAGTAAGTTACATTAATTTTTGGTTTGCTTCTTTAACTGCAAAATAAAGAACTTACAATAAATGTTGTTATAATGCAATAGTTTATGTTTGCATTTTTGTATATAATAATGTATTTTTGATACTTTACATTGTAACTAATCATGAACGCAAAGGAGAAGTATCAGGTGGTATGCCTGATACCAATGGAATATGAACAAAAGGGATGTCTTGGTTTCTCTTTGTCCTCCCTCCACATGGGCAGAGGCAATGGACTCTGAGATGGTAGAGCTGCAGGATAGAAGGAACCCCAATGTGTGTGTGTGTATATATGTGTATACACATATATGCATACATGTATGTGTATACACACATGTGCACATATGCATGAACACACACAACATACCGTATATATATGGTAACAGGTACTGATATATGAGCTCCATTATAGAGGCCCACATATGTGCTAAGACAAGATGAATTTAGCCATGTGAATATCTGGGAAACTAGAGTTTCGGGACAAGCCTCTGAGGGAGGAATTATCTTAGCATTTATCAGAAACCTAAAGAAGTCAGAGTGGTTGGAGCTGAGTGAGCAAGGATGGAGACAGGGAGGAGAGGGCAGAGGGTTGGGAAGGGCTGCATGAGACAGGGCTAAGTAAACCCTGTTGCAAGTGGATGAATTTGCTTCCACTGAAACAAGCAAAAAAATAAATAGCAAAAAAATTTTTTGAGAGCTTTAAATAGGGAAGTGGTGACAAAAATTTGTCTTACAAATGTCACTGTGGCTCCTGGAGAGTGGAGGACACAAGAGTGAAAGCAGATTAACCATCACACAGCTGTTCCAGAGTCCATGGTGACACCACAGTGTCCTTGGCAGACGGAGACACTCGATTGTGAGGATTGCAGGCTGTGATTAAGGGACACTGAATGCAGGGGAAGGAAATCTCCATAACATGGAGCATCGGCAATTGCATTTCTAATAGTAGGTGTTATATTCCTAGAAAAGATTCTTAGAATTTTTTCTTAAATCAGATTATACTCACAGTCAGAGATGGGACTGAAAGAAGATCATTATCTTAATATGGTAAAATTTTGTTCCACGAATGATCCCTACAATCTATAGTATTTCAAATACATTAACAGAGACTATCATTGGATATCCTGTAATTTTCTTCTGATAGACAAAAGTACTCAAAATTTTAGTTCTTAGACTTTTTTTTTTGTAAAGATTGGCACCGAGCTAACAACAGTTGCCGATCTTCTTTTTTTTTTTTTTTTTTTGGTTTTTCTTCCCAAATCCCCCTAGTCCATAGTTGTATATTTTAATTGTGGGTCCTTCTAGTTGTGGCATGTGGATGCCGTCTCAACATGGCCTAATGAGCAGTGCCATGTCTGTGCCCAGGATCCGAAGTGGCGAAATGCTGGGCTGCTGAAGTGGAGAGCACAAGCTTAACCACTCGGCCACGGGGCTGGCCCCCTTAGAATTTTTTATATTCTTAAAAAATATTTATGACCCTAGATAGATTTTTTCTTTTTCGTATGTGCTATATCTATTTATATTCGCCATGTTAGAAATTTAAATGGGGAATTTAAAAATATTCATTAATTTATTTTAGAATAAAAATGAACTCACCATATATTATCACAAAAACATATTATGTGAACATTAATTAAATATTCAAAAACCAAAATAATTAGAGGAGAGTGATATTGTTTTTCATTTTTCAAATCTCTGAAAAACTAACCTACTACAAGACAACAGGATTCTCGTTATCTATTTCAGCATTCGGTCAGTTGTAGTATGTGGTTTTGGTTGAAGTACGTGATGAAAATCTAGGCTCACACAGAAATATGTGAATATATATCTTTGATGCCATACCAGATTTTGACAGGCTGTAGCTTTTTAAAGATTAGTTGCATATGGAATCTGAAACCATATAAATTAACTTTTTGTACTATATGCTTCAATGCATTGACTTATCTTGCCCTTTGCATCACTATCCATTTGTGATGTTCTAACATTACAGTCATTAGAGAAATATTGGTTCACTGAGTTATGCAGATATGCCAAATACTGACATATGTCTTTATATAATACCAAATAATACATTTGTTAATATTACCACCGGTTTTATCAACAAAGACTTTATTGGGAAGCTGTAAAAGTTTCCGTGGTAGATTAAGTTTTCCAAAATTCTAATATTTGGTTGAAAACTCAAATTTTATCATTCACAAGAAATACTATCATTTGTTTTCCTTGAAGAGACAAGTCCATTTCTTTACTTTTCAAGACAATGTCTGGAAAATATGCAAATTTGCATAACCATAGTTTATCTGTCAGAAGTTGTTTCTAGTTAAAATGATTTCCATAAAAAACAACTAATTCAGCTTGCAACTGAAAGAGTAACCACCCTGCCATCACACAGGGCTTTCCTAGCAAAAACCTTCATTCTTAGGCAGCAGAAGCACTTTATGAATAATTGACATTTCTTCACACAGCACGTTGAAAAACATGTACACTAGGGTCAAAATTTCATCAAATCAGTACTACTTCATCAAGGACGTTGTTAAATGAAACCCACATTCTTTCACTGTAAGTTCACGGTGGTAAAAATATAATGAACACTAGTGCAATTTAGTACCACTCCTTAATTCATGCCAATGTGTCATAATTTTTATTCAAAATCGTTTGCAAATTTCACTGAAGGAAAATGCTTTTGTATTATTATGAACAATATTCTTTATTTCATTGACCTCCTGAAAGGGTCTTTGTGATACTCAGAAGTTCCTAGAGGGCACTTTGAAGACCACTGGGATAGCATAATCAAATTACATTATACAATTGCATATAAATAATTTTGTGATTCTGCTTGGAATTTATTAATTTTTCTCTATTATACTGAGGAATAGAAAGGCCCAGATCATTTTCAATCTCTGAGAAGCCTTCATCAGATGGATAGAGAACAAAGCACATCCAGGTTCATGCTCCCGGGGCTTGACTGAATTGAATGCACAAATATTCGAGTCTAGTCAACTTTCAGCCTTTAGATATTTCTTTAAGACCATAAATCATTCAGTCAGCCATCTTACCACGTCCTTACTTTAATACCCTGGCTAATAGGAGGGGAAGTATCAAAGGACCTAGTTGACCGGTAAGAATTTTTCTACCAAGCTGTGGAAGTGATTTCTCACTTCTCCTGTGTTATTTTTTCACTTCAAAATCACAATCTATTGTTCATTTCTATGATTTAGTGGGAAATTTAGGAAGGCATGCTGTGGGCTAAATTGTGTCCCCCTCCCTAATGCGTATGTTGATGTCCTAACCTCTTGTACCTCAGAACGTGACTGCATTTATAGATAGGGTCTTTAGAAAGGGAAATCAAGTTAAAATGAGGTTTTTAGAGTGGGTCGCTAATCTGTTATGACGGTTCTCCTTAGAAGAAGAGGAGACTAGGACACAAATGCTCACAGAAGAAAGCCAGCTACAAACAAGGAGCGAGGCCCGAGAAGAAAACCATTCTGATGACACCTTAATTGTGGACTCCCAGCCTCCAAGACTGTGAAAAAAAAAAAAATCTAGTTTTTAAGCCTCCCAGTTTGTGGCACTTTGTTATTGCAGCCCTTGCAAACTACTAAAATTCATTTGAAAACTAACTGATCCTAAAGGCAACTTAGGGCTGTTATATTTAGTTGACAAAAGGTATACCTGAGTTTTCTATTTTCATTGGCTCAATGTGTAAATACATCAACAATTGATATATACACACACAAAATCCCAACATAAATCCCTTTAAGGTCTCAGGTTTTTTAAAGGAGAAATACAAACAAACCAAGGTACCAACTTTTGACTCCATTATTATAGAAAATTCATAATTTAAGCAATAATTTTGAGGCTTTTTTCAACGCCCTATAACCTCATTTACTTGAAATGCTAATGGGCTTCAAGCAATTCTCCCTTCCTAAATATTTCAAATAAAATCATTGCAATGAGTTGTATTCCCTCTATACAGGAATGACTCTAAGCAATGAGAATGAGATGAAGATGAGTAAGAGTTGTCCTCTGCTATGAATTATTGTTCAAATTAGAAAGGCAGACATATATATATTAGTCAATCCAATACAGGGAAAAATCAGTCAATGGTAACTGTATTTAGAGTGTCAATCTACAGGAGGTCAGAGGATGCAGTATTTACAATTCACATGGCTTCTACACTATGTTCATCTTTATTGTTCGATATGTGAGGACATGGATGTTTAAAAAAAAAAATCAGAATGATTTGGCTGCTCCTAGAGGTCATTCTAAATAAAGGTTATAATCTATTGTTTCATTACTCACAGCGTGAGGAGATTAACTGCTCCATGTAAAGGGAATATTCAATTTGAAAATCGAATACTCCAATGGAAATACCTTGAAAATTATAATTTTCAAGTACTAATTGTTCTATCCTCACAAAAGTTTTCACTATACCATTTTAAAGAATTGTAATTTTTCCCTAAGATAAACACAATTTTATTGGAGAGATGATTCTGAAGAATATTTCTAAACTCCTTTTTGAATTATCCTGGGGCTATGATTGACCATCTGTTTTAAAGAGCTAGTATGCCCCTTTGCTCCAATTATTTCGCTGATTGGGAATGCCTCACTCTTTTCAACTATTTTTTTTTAAGTTTAAGAAAGACTTTTCAATTAAATATAATCATAAATATTAATACCATGAAAAAACCTATTTCAAAGATAGAAGTTGCATCTACACCATAAACTGTTTTGTTCAATAACTCAATAGTTCTTCTTACTATATATCTATGTAAAGCCATCACAGAGAGTGAAATTATCAGATTTACGTTTGGAAAGATTACTTTGGTTATGGTATAGATCATGGGTTGCAGGAGATGCAGAATAGATGCAAAAAGAACAAGGAGTAGCTCTGACAGTAGTCCATGTGGAACCAAGTGGTAAACTTGACTGGAATGGATGACATTGGTATAGAAGAGAAGTAAGATATTTAGAAAGCAAAACTGACAGAGTTTGATTACTGATCAGTGGGAGGGAGAGTGAGTTTAGATTTGTGGCTAATATAATTGGTTGGGTGGTGGCACCATTATCTATAAAATAAACATTGGAAGAAAACAAAACAAATTAAGAATGTGAAGGCAGGATTTATGAATTTGGTGTTGGACATATTGAGCTAGAGTTAATTTTTAAAAATACAAGAAAAAGTGGCAAGTAGTCAGTTGAAGATATGAGGCCATGCTGGGTGTATACGTTTGAATTATCAGTTTGAGGTACATTGACACATGTATATGGATGAGGTTGCCCGAGGAGAGTATATATAATAGAATGGCAAGAATATACCCATGTTGATCCTTGAACAAACTTCACAGTTAATTGTTTACAACTTCCCTATTTTCTCCAACTTAATTATATGAAAAAATTAGTGTATTGTCAAAACAATACATCTGCAAAGCAGGCAGAGAATGAGAGGCAAAAAAAAAAAGTAGGAGAAAAACTAGAGGACATTGTTCACAAACAAAAGTAAAAAAGTGTTTCAAAAAGTAGAAATTACAGGGGCCCGCCAGATGGTGCTGTAGTTAACTTCGTAAGTTCTGCTTTGGCAGCCTAGGGTTTACCAGTTCAGATCCTGGGTGCGGACCTACTCAAGACTTGGCAAGCCATGTTGTGGCAGGTGTCCCACATATTAAGTAGAGGAAGATGGGCACCAATGTTAGCTCAGGGCCAGTCCTCCTTAGCAAAAAGAGGAGGATTGGCAGCAGATGTTAGGTCAGGGCTAATCTTCCTCAAAAAAAAAAAAAAAAACCAGCAGAAATTGCAAAATTGAGTTAATTTCAAAAGATCAGTTTGATTTCAATAGACAGTCAATGAACACCAAGTTCCATGAGAATTCAAAGATGATAAGGAATGCTGCTTTCAGAGCAATTCATTATCTTTAATGACAAGATAACAAAATTGAATAACATTAATATAAAGAATGCATAACAACACATTACTATTTATATTTGATTTATTATGAAATAGTGTATATTAAATATTGTTAGTGATTTGAGAACAAAACTGAGAAAACTATCATTATTCTAAAAAATAAAAGACATGGTTTAGAGTCCTTTTTTATTGATAAATGAGTTGAAAAAAGAAATTGACCATTTTTAGGTCAGGGATGTGTCATGAAAAAGACAGAGACATGTAGTAGGGAGTCACAAATTCCTCCCATGCAGTTTTTGTAGTTCTTATTTATTCATTTTACTTTTTAAAAGCGGATAAATGTAAATGTTTGGAAGAGACAAAGGAAGAATATAATGATAAAAATGTAATTATTATTTGTTGTTGTTGTTGACAAAGACTGGCCCTGAGTTAACATCCGTGCCCATCTTCCTCTACTTTGTATGTGGGATGCCTACCACAGCATGGCTTGCCAAGTGGTGCCATGTCTGCACCCAGGATCCGAACGGGTGAACCCAGGGTTGCCCAACCGGAAGGTGCAAATTTAACTGCTGCGCCACCTGGCCGGCCCCTAATTATTTTTATAACTACAAAATGATTCAGGGAACTGGGCACCTTTATTCCAGTGGCTCTTCCATCATTTCAGGCCACACAGTTTTCCACTGGACACAAGCAAGTAAGTGGTAGGATATGGAGAGTGGCCGAGACATTTTAAGGTCAGGCTTCGGAAGAGGCATATAGCACTTCTCTCGTTCCAGTGGCCAAAACTCAGAGAAATGTCCCACTAATAAATAAAGGGCAAAGAAATATAGTCTAGTTCTTTGCCCAGTATGAGGAGAAGCCCAAATGTCAGAGAATCCAAGCATTCTGTGTTTCAGTTCTTAATAGTAGTGGTTAATGATATCATACTGTTTTAGAAACATCAACTTAGCTCATCCTCAAAACACACCTATGAGATAAGCACTGTTATTATTACATTACCTAGAAAAGGACTCTGAGCTTCAGAGAGATTACATGATTACTTAAGGCACAGAGATTATAAGAAGTAGGGCTGAGACTAGAAAACAGTGTTTTCTGATGTCATAGCCAAGATCTTACACACTAAAATTCCGATAGAAACTGGCAAATAAATGGGGTAAATGGCAATTAATCAAAAATAAGTAACATGGTGATTTTAATTATGTATAGGATGTTCATATTTCATTTTTCGGTTTTAACTTTTCCTTTTGAAAAATTATGTCATAAAAATTAGAAATAACAGGACAGTGAATATTCACTTTTATAATAGAATATAGATTCAATAATGGTTCATATTTTACTATATTTACTTTACTATTGTCTTTCTCTTTTTCTCTTCAACTTGAATTTGTCTGACTCTTTGCATCATGGTTAAGTTTGGTGAAAAAATTTTGATCCATAAGTTTCATCTGTGTGCCCTTCTCAGTGTGTCACATCAAGAGTCACATGATATCAGTTGCTCTATTTTTGTGTTGTTAAATTTGGTCACTTAAGGTGATAAACTAGCTGTCTTTATTTGCATACATTTCCTTTTGTTCTTATTCTTCTTCTTGGACTTCTGCTTCCAACCGTCTTTTTTGTTGGTTCAAGGGCCTCCATTGTGGCAAACTTGTTATGTTCCTCTCCAACAATTACAAAGATATCTTTCTACCTTTATAGTTAAGAAGTAATCATTCAAGTGACACTTTGACTGTTTGAATATCTCGTTCCTAAAAACACTTTTCACCAAATTATTTTAGTATTTGTTGACGAGTTTTGCCTGAATCAATTATTACAGAGTAAAGTGCAGTGATTTTCTGATTCTCTCATTCTTTCTGAATTTTTTAGCTGACACTGTCCTATAAAGAAGAGTTTTTATTGTTGTTATTTTTCTTTTTTATCTAGTCTATACTTGCTTTGGAGTTTCAATACAGTTTCTTTCTTTCCTTTTTTCTTTTCTTCTTTCCTTCCTTCCTTCCTTTCCTCCCTCCTTCCTTCCTTCCTTCCTTCCTTTCTTTCTTTCTTTCTTTCTTTCTTTCTCTTTCTTCTGAGGAAGATTAGCCCTGAGCTAACATCTGTGCCAGTCTTCCTGCACTTTGTATGTGGGTCACTGCTACAGCATGGCTGACAAGCACTGTTGGTCTGCATTCAGGATCTGAACCCATGAACCCTGACCATCAAAGCAGAGCACACTGAACTTAACCACTATACTAGAGGGCTGGCCCCATAGTTTCTTTCTTTTATTATTCACTAGGTCACTAGTACCATGTTTGATGCTAAAAGTAATCCCAAATTTGCTAGTGGAAGCACCTTTTGATATGCTAAGGTGAGCTGTCTTGTAGTCGTTGTTTTCTGAGGGAGTTGGAGGAGTAAGCCTACATTTGTTAAATTTGTGTTATGTGCTAGTTTGTTTGCATGCCCATTCAATCCTCATAATAATTAGATGGAATAGGTAGCATTGTAACAGCCATGTTATAAGATGAAGAAACCAATGCCCAGAGAGGTAAAGAGGCTTAGGCAAGGTTACATAGAAATTTGAGGCTGAATCAATCTGTCTCTTTTCCATTTTACCACAAACTCCAGCCAGGGAGCTCATACATTTTTTACAAAGCCCTGATGCTATTTGTGGAAATCCTACCTCTGAATATTGATAAATTCTCTGTGAGAGACAGATTCAAGGATTACTCACATGTAGAAACATAGGGAAAAGCAGTTTTCTCTTTTACATCTTGTTACCAATAACAGTCTTTTAAAAACATACCTGCGTGCTGGTACGTGAAGAAGTGTTGTTTCTCCCTCATTCTTTTTCTCCCCTCCAGGTGAGAATACAATTATATGCTAGATCTTCTGTGTCTCATATCTCTTTTTTTAATAATTTGGCCTCCTCTGTGTACTTCACTTTTCATATTTTATATTTCAATGTTTTTCAGTTCACTGATCTCTTCTTTACCATGTAATCTTCTAATATACTCATTTATTGAGATTTTAATTCTAGTTATTGTATCTTTCCATGCTAATCTGAATTAGAGTCACATTGGTTGGAAGAATTCTACATCTTCATTTGCCTTCTCATATTTCCCTTTATGTTTTTGAACACATTAATCATATCAATATTAAAATCATTGTTAACTTCAATATCTGGATCATCTATAGGTCTGTTTCTAATGTGTGGTTGTGCACGCATGCGTGTGTGTACTGGTCTTTATTCTTTATCACATTGACCTGCTTCTTGGCGTGCTTATTTATCATTAAATGCTGTACATTTTTACTAAATGAAAGAAATGTGCAGCCTCTGGATGATGCTATTTTCCTCCGAGTTCACTTTTCCCCTTTACAATGGCATTGCACTGGTAGAGGGCGGGATGTTCTCCTGGGCCCCTTCCCCAGGCAAATCCTAAAATCCACTTCTTGTCTTCCTAGGTCTGTGAGACTGCCAAAAATTGCAGTCTGATTTTCAAAGGCTTTCTTCCTTCTCCTTCTTCTATTTCAATGCACAGCTTCAGCATTTGGCAAATGCCTTGAGAGGAAAAGGGGCACAGGTTCAGGGTTAGTTCTCACCCCATCCTTTTCACTGGAAATGGGCAAGTTTCTAATTTTTGCTTCTCCAGACCCATGAGACTGCCAAAGCTCTGTGATTTCCCTTTCTTTTCCTAAAGGTCTCTTCCTCAGTTTCTTGCCCGTATCCTCAGTCTTTCTGTGTCCTGGAGCAGCAAAGGCCCTGCTTGAAAAACCATGTGTAAAGTATTGTCTCTCTGGTTTGCCTTTCTTTGAGATGTTTTTACCCTTTTCACCTGGGTTACCTTAGCAGCTCTTAAATCCTCTCAGTTTTTGAGCACCTTCCGACTTTCTGCTACAACAAGATGTTTTAGATGCATCTTGTGTTTTCCCTGCTCCGGTACTAGAAATATTAATACAAAGATCTCTGTTTTCTTAGTGATACTGAGGTCTCATTGCTTTTAGCCTATTTCAATGGGTAGAGCTATGAGTCACGTACACACAAATATATATGAGTATACATATAAATATACAATATAAATGTATATATTGACATACACATGCATATATATTCATAATTTCATGTTTACACCTGCAATCTCAATCAATTATCACAGAACTCTTCCTTTCCTCCTACATTCCATGTTTATATTTCCCTCCTCTCACAATAAAAAACTCTACTTCGTAACATTTTTTTTATTTTATAGAGTTTAAGGAATAGCAAATAGTATTTCCTTGAAATGCATTGGTATTTTTGCTCTAAAGGCTAGAGGCTTTATGAGCAATATAAGCTATTTAAAGTTCATTCCTCAATGCTTCTAAAATGTATTCGTTTGAAAACCCCAATGCCCACTGAGCTCAGCACCAAATCCAGATAAAGGCAATATGCAACAGAGTTCGCCTTTAGAGTCTCTATGGGAAACTCACTTGTGAAAGGATGTAAATATCTCTTCAGGGGAGTACCATAAATGTGAATTTGTAAAGATGATGTTAAAATATGGCCAGTAATCCTTCCTGAAAGTACAAAACATTTCCACTGTAAAAAATATACTAACATTTACTCAAAGAATCACAGGGCTTCAGGGAACCCAGAGAGGTTGTCAAGTCCAGTTTCCGACCTTCAGGCAAAACCACATTTAAAAACTACCTTAGATGATGAAAATCCTTTTCCTTGGAAAGGACTTCCTTCCTTGGGTAGCCCATTTTTACATTTTGCATCCTCAGCTGTGAGGAAATCCTTCAGTATGTGTAGCTTATAACCTCCATGCTGCAGTTTCATTCCCTTTCTCTTCTTCCTTTCTAAGTAATGAAAGAAACACAGTTTGTCAGTATCTACTGATATCTCTTCATAGACTAGAAATATTATTTAATGACTCAGCCTTCTTTCTTACTTTTTACTTTTTTTGTGTTTGAATCTTCCTCCATGGCCTTATTTGCTTTATCAACTTATAAACCTTACTATTCTGCTGTAATCTGTTCAAATTACGCCTAATTTGTTCCTTTAGAGCCTAATCTCAGAGAGTGATGTAGTCAAAATATGGCTGCCTCTGACTGCAGTGTAAGGAGCGCTTATGCCTCTTATCTGTTATATGTTTTTAAAATGACTACATTTCTGATTCATTGTTTTATTTTTCCCCATTAGATATCAAAGTTTTTTTTTTTTTCCTGTTCAGTGATATATAGCTAATTAAGCCAATTCTCATGGAAAGCCAGATTACTTAATGCAGAAGCCCTTGAAATTCTAGAATGGTGCTTATCTTATACCTAACCTGCCCCACCGAACAACTGAGTAATAAAAATATTGTAATGATAACCACTGTTTACTGAGTGCTTAATATGTGCCAACTACTGTGCTAAGCACATTATAAGAATCATCCAATTATTATAGCAATAAATCCTATTATTTCCACTTAAAAGTGGTGGAGGGAGGACTGAAACTAAGTAAAGTGAATAACACAAAGAGTAGAATTGTTACTTGATCACAGATCAATCTCACTCTGAAACCTGTGCTTCCCCAGAAGCAAAAACTTCCCCAGAATTCAACAAGGTTTCTAACACTTCAGAAATTTACCTTTGTGATAAGATCTGATGCTATTTAGAACAACCCTAAGGGAATAGGGAAGACCTGGTTAAGCCCCATTCCAATGTCACAGTAATCTCTGCCCCAGTATGACTTGGAAGCAGTTACACACCTGCCAATTTTAATTTTCATGTTACCAGTTACTAAGCTAGCCATTAAGCCCAATAAATTTCTTTATGTAACTGAAATAACGTGGGAAGTTGTATTAGTGCAAGACAGGATAGAATGAGAATAGAGAGAGGATAGAATTGACTGAGGACAGAGCAACTTTGTTGGAAGTTTGAAGAGGACCCAGGAGAGTCAATTTCAGTCTGACTGGAAGAAGTAGAATGCCTTGAGTTTCGCGGGCAATGGTACCCAGTTTTAGGAGAAAAGTGATTTCAAAATGAAATTATAAGTCTAAAGTGTGATACGAGCCTAGCCTCCAATTGGATAGCTGGAATCGTGGGTCTGACATAGTATCCAGCTACACAAGGCAGTAGATCATAGATTTGAAAAAATTTTTTCATCTGATTGAGGATCTAGCATCAGTGTGTGTTAAATAAGAGGTAAAACTGAGAGAGGCTACAGTGGCAGCAGGTTATAGCTTCATCCAAGTAGTGCTGCAAGCATAAGGCAGAGAATCGGAACAAACACATCATCCACACCAGCCACCTACAGCCATAGTTTTGTAGGTAATTGATTGCAATTCAACAAAGAGGTCTGGGGATTGTGTTTTCTCAGTGAGAATCTGTGGAATTTGATTCCATGGATATAGGAACAGGAGGACATAATTACACTACATTGCCGTTATTTCTTCTTTCCAAACAGGTTGGCTCATTTAGGAATAATCATTATACATAGACCACTGAATATCAGAAAAGAAAAGGACCTTAAAATAATCTAGTGGACAATTTAGAAAAAAGACTGATAATAAACATGTTCAGCTTTAAAGATAACTACACATCTCTGCCATTGCAGTGCAAATGCAGCCAGAGACAATGTGTACACAAGTGGGTGTGACTGTGTTCCAAAAATACTTACTTACAAGAACAGGTGGTGAGCTATATTTGGCCAACGGGCAGTAGTTTTCTGACCCCTGATCTAGTGTAAAGCTGTCATTTTCATATTAGGAAAAGAAGCCCTAGTGTGATGACATCAAATAAATGTCAAATGGTTGGAATTTGCATAGCTATAAATAGAACCCAAATCTTCAGAATCTTAGATCAATATACTGATCTCGCGTCTTATCATATGTAAATCCTGTAACAGGTAACACTTACATTTTTGAGATAACAATTATAAATATTACTGGTTGAAATAATAACTCTAATGAATACTAGTGTTTTCTGCGTAACAGGAAATTTACTAAGTGCTTTGTTAGAATTATTTCATTTAATCCCCACTAATCATCCTTATGAGGATGGCGTATATTTATTCTTATTATGTAGATGAGAAATAAGAAAGTAAGACACAAACATGCTCAGTAAATTATCCAAGGTCATACCTCGAAGAAGTGTAAAGATAGATTTGACCCCAGACAAATGTTTTAAGAGTTCAGAGAGTAAATTTTAATACATCATCTTTTCAGTGTTGACTCTCTATATTAGAGATAAAATTGAGAGAATCAATTATAAAATGTTTAGAAGAAATATATGAGGCATGCATAGATAACGTTGATAAATAAAATGGATTATAGATATATATGGATGAGATTTTTTTAATAACAAAATTTATAAGAAAATATATAATTAAGTTAATAGTAATGAAGATTTTTTTTACAAAAATATAACATATGTATATAAATACTTTATATATTTCATATATATGAATAAAGAGGGAGGAATAGATCTAAAGCCATTCTGAAATTTTAAAAATATATTGGAGCTGGCCTGGTGGCATAGTGGTTAAGTTCACATGCTCTCCTTTGATGGGCTGGGGTTCATGGGTTCACATCCCAGGGGCAGACCTGCACACCCCTCATCAAGCCATGCTGTGGTGGCATCCCACACGCAAAATAGAGGAAGATTGGCACAGATGTTAGCTTAGGGACAGTCTTCCTCACCAATTTAACTATATATATAGTTACACTTACTTACAAATTAAATAATATGCAAACACTAACTCAAAGATCATTGAGAAAAATTTTATGGAACATTTGAAGATTATATAGATAATCTATATCCTTCACAAACTGTTCTCAAAATAGAAAAAGCAGAAAATATTTCACCCTCAATCATTTTATGAGACTGGTATTTTTAATTTTTAATTTTATATTGAGGTTATGTGGTTTAGAACATTGTGAAATTTCAGTTGTACATTATTATTTGTCAGTCATCCTATAGGTGCACCACTTCACCCTTTGTGACCACTCCTGACCCACCTTTCCCTGGTAACCACTAATCTGTTCTCTTTGTGCATGCATTTGTTTATCTTCCACACATGAGTGGACTCATACAGAGTTTGTCTTTCCCTATCTGGTTTATTTCACTTAACATAATACCCTCAAGGTCTATCCATGTTGTTGTGAATAGGATGATTTTGTCATTTTTTTATGGCTGAGTAGTATTCCATTGTGTATATATACCATATCTTCTTCATCCAATCATCAATTGATGGGCACTTAGGTTACTTCTATGTCTTGTCTATTGTGAATAGTGCTGCAATGAACATAGGGGTGCATAAGTTTCTTTGACTTGCTGATTTCAAGTTCTTTGGATAGATAGAGACTGGTATATTTTTGATACTAAAACTGAGAGATAGACAGTAAAAGAAAGATTTTAAATGTCTCACTTATAGAAATAGATGCAATAATCCTAAATAGAATATTATCAAACTAAATCCATCCATTAAAAAAATACGTTGTGACTTTGTAGGTATTATCTCAGGAATGCAAATTTGATTAAATCTCAAAAAACCAATTAAAGTAATTCATTGTATGAGCAGAATAACATACTCTTCAATGTATTTCTCACTAAAAATCAAATGTGAATAACCAAGAATGATACAGAAAAAGATCCTTAATAAAATTTAACACCTATTCATAGCAATAATTCTTAGCAAAAGAGAATAAAAGGGTATCCATATTCAAAGGACACCGTATAAAAGGAGTCCACCAAAATTAACTGGTAATATACTTAATGGCAGTTTTTTTGAAAAGATTCTTTTAAAGGAGGAAGTAAAACAAAGTCACTTTTACTTTCTGCTTTGGAAAGTATTACAAGGAGTTTCCTCATTAGTGTTAGAAGAGTGAAACAAATAAGAAGCAAAAAAATGGAAAGAAAGAAAATTGTGGCTCTGTGCAGACGCTATGATAGTCTGCATTAGGACCAAGAAAAATCAACAGACAAATAAGAATTTTAAAATAAATAGCAGGATTCCTAAATACAAGATAAGTTTACAGAAATCAATAGTGTTGTCAAGGTTGAAGGAAGGGAGAATAAAAATTCTCTGTTCTTGGGGAGAGAAAATTAAACCAGTTTGGAAAGTTAAATTGTAACATGTAGTAAAATTTAATTGTACATTCTGTGACCAAGAAATTGAATTCTAGTTAAATACCTTGAAAGCAAATTTCACATTAAAATTGTTCACGTGTACAAGGAGACATTAATAAAGACGTCCATTGCAGTGCTATTTAAAGTGTTTAAAATTGGAGACCACTTGCTATTAGATCAATAAATGATGGGATACATTAGAAGTGGTGCATTCAAACAATGAAATATACTTATCAATTATAAAGAAGAAAATAAATACACATATACGAGCATGACTAAATCATAAAACATATTTTTCAGTGAAAAAAATAAAGTTGCAAAAGGATAAGTGCAGTAGGATTTCGTTCTTTTTCTTTTGAGGAAGATTAGCCCTTAGCTAACATCAGCTGCCAATCCTCCTCTTCTTTTGCTGGGGAAGACTGGCCCTGAGCTAACATCCATGCCCATCTTCTTCTACTTTATATGTGGGATGCCTGCTACAGCGTGGCTGGAACAGCAGTGTGTAGGTCTGCACCCAGGATCTGAACAGGTGAACCCTGGTGGAACATGAGAACGTAACCACTGCACCACCAGCACAGCCCTCCTATAGTTTATTTTAAAATGAAATAAAGTTGATTAAATGAGGGAACAAGGTTTTTTTCTAGAATGAAATCCACACATCACTGTACTTTTTGTACATTAAGGTCACAGATTTATTTTTGTGTAGTTTAAATAATTCTATTTAAACTCGAAGACCTGGTTTTAGTAATGATAATAATACTGATTTGAATAAAGTTGACCACAGTCCATGAATTTTTTAAAGTGAAATTAATAGTTAATAATAAAAGTTGTACTTTCAAATCGTCTCCTTGTTTTGGTCCTTCTTAAGCTGTTGTTTCTCTTCATATCCCCCTGAAGGTGCGGTATGTCAGCTGGTAAGGAGTGTTATTAATACAACGGCACCTCCTGCTCAACCCCAGGTCCTGAGAAAATAGCAACAGATACTCAGTGAGATGCTGCAATGTGCCAAGTATTGTGTTAATGACACCAGTTTTAACTTTTTCTCTCCCTTGCACATTTTAAGTTATTTTTATAGCCAATGAGGTACACAGCCAGTAGAAGGAAAAAAGGATTCAAACTCTGATCCGTCAGCAGCCAGCAGTTAAGGGGTTAGTGAAGTAGTGTAAACAGTAAATGTGATAAATGTTGTGTCAGTGGAAAAGTGCTATCAAGGATAGGTGTTACTTATTTTTACAAACATCTTTACCTTAAATGAATATACCAGGGGCTTCGCAGATGATGTGTAACTTAAATATTTCACTTCCTCTGGTGATGTTCAATATCTTGTTTACTGACTCAACATTTTTGAAGGAAAAAATAGGTTGTAAGATTTGGGCTATCTAATAATTTAAAAACTCCTTAAGAAGGGGCACCAACACCGGTACAAAACATATTTAGCTTTAGTACTTGCTGTCAGGAAAGACAAATAATTCACTGATAGTGAAAATGTCTTTCTTAACTTATGGAAATATGCTGAAAATTCAATCATTGTAACTTGCACATCTCAAGGAGATGTGGGGAAAGTTTCATTAGTGCCAAACAATATTTCTCCCGGCTATTCCTTTATGTCTGAGAAATCATTGTTTCTACTGCCCAGGGTGCGATCGAATCTTCGGAGCAGTTTTCCTATATACTGTGGCGTTCAGCAGAGTCTCTGTTGTCACTTCTTATAGAAATGACATATTTGTCTAATAGAGTACAGTGAGGGCATTTCACATTCCATTCCTTTTATTGACAATCTATTATTACCATTGATCATTTCTTTTGGAATGAAACAAAATTCATTGTCAGAACAATAAAGAAAATTCAAAGCATGAATAAAAATGAAAATGACTAGACTTTTAAATCCAACATGTGCTGATTAAGTACTTACTTTAGGAGAGTAGCGGTTCATTTAGGGATGCCTCTAAAATTGATCCAAAAATTTTACCAATTCTTTAGAAATCAATTATAAAGAGAATTTAAATATCTTTACAATGGAAAAACGTTATCATTTAGAATTGATTTTTTTTAAGCATCTAGCTTGTTTTTAAAGCTGCTAAGTATTGGTTCTAAATGTGTAATCTATCCTGTAGTTCAAACAGTAAATTTGAAAAAATATTTTATATAATTACAATGTTGTAATTGATAAAAAAAAAAGTGTATATCCTCCCAAGATAATTGCTTTGAAGCATATGGTACTCATTTCAAAATCATTGTTGTAGTCAGAGTTTTTAACATTTATTTAACATATAGTAATAATTTATGAATTTCATCTTATTGAATATATAAGAGAATCTTCTGAAAAGAAAATATGAGTCTAAAATAGCTAATAGTTTTTTGCTCAAGTTTTACGCTTTTGGAAAAAATTGCACAATAAATTCCTTTTGTTAATGATACTCAAAAGTAGTTTGAAGTCAATTTCAGCCTATCTCTAAAATGTGTCCTAAATATTTATTTTGTGTTAAATGAATTCATTTTAATTTCAGCAATAAAATGAAGCACATTCCAAGGAAGAAAGTTTCATTAATAAATCTTCCAAACTGAAACACATTAAAATTCCACACATCCCGTGGCACCCTTAGAATGAAATTATTTTGTGCAAATTTGCATCATGTAGTTATTTAATATAGCTTACAAAATTAATACGTCAGGCTGCTCCTCAATTACTTCTCTACTCTCCTGTGCTCCTCTTGGAACTCTTAAAAAAAGCAACCAGGATATTAAAAGCTTCTTGCTTAGGCTGTAACTTTTGATGATAGAAAAATAAAGCAAGCTGCACTAAAAGTAACTGAATTTCATTATATGAGATGAAATTAATAAGTGACCCAGAATTTAGGAGACAAGGGCATATATAAACCTGTTGGCATATTAATATTTCAAAAATGGATACTTTTGTACTACTGTAGATTTTCCATTGAAATATTGAGATGGTAAGAGCAAATTAATATACATTGTAGAAAATAGATCATCTCTACACTTTACTTAAACAGCAATAAGAAAGAAAATTTCAATAAAAGCAAAATAGTCAATGAATCTAAAATCTCTCTTGTTTCTACTTTAGGCGTACACTAGCTCTAAAGGGAAAATAAATTGCAGTAACACCAACAGATTCATTAACAATACGAATGGAAGATTCTTCTATGATAAAAAATAAAATGAAAGATATTCCGCCTCCTGTTTCGGCCATTTTACTTGCCGATGCAATCAGATGGAATTACTAGTAAGGATGGATGAAAACCAGTTAGTGTCACAGCCAATATGCTCAGAGTCATGTGTGCACTTGCCGCTCACCGTCTTCACAGACTGTAGCAAAACCATGGTACTTCAAATTAATATATTTCCACCGCCTACAGCCTAAAAACTGGAATTCATCAGTTTGAAGTTTCCCAAGTGTGACAGTTGAATACTTACATAGAAGCCAGACAATCCATTTTAAATAATTAAACTGGAAGTTAGAGGCCCTCTTTTCCTCTTGTAAAGGACAGCCTTCACTATTCTTTTACCTCTGAAGGACTGGCCAGGGTCCAGCGGTTCCAGTTCAGGAAGAGCAACCACATGGTCTGCACCAGCTGTATTGCTAACTTCTGCACTCCTAGAAGGTGTATCCATAATCCCAGCACTCTGTCTCAGGATGTCTAATGTCCTTGACTGTTCCAGAATCCCACTCAGGATACAATGTTACGTTTATCTGCCACGTCTCCATAGGCTCCATTTAGCTGTGACAGGTTCTCAGTCTTATGTGCAGTTCCTTTTGCCTTTAGTCTAATGGATTCCACTCATTTCCAAAGTTACTTAGGTCCGCCCCTGGCCCTACCCCTTTAAAAGAGATGGCTCCATCCATTTGTAGTACAACTAGATTCATTGGTCACAGTCTGCATTTCTATCCCAGGATCCCCTGACCACCTAAAAATTTGTTTTTAATTTGCATTAATTAAAGTTCACTCTTTAGGTTGTAAATTCTATAGGTCTGGGCAAAGGCATAATTCCTTGTAGCCACCATTAAAATATCATGCAAAATAGTCTAACCAACTTAATAACTCCCTGCACTTCACCTATTTTTCCTGCTTTCTCTCCTTTGAACTCCTAGCAACCGCCGATCTTTTTCCTGTTTTTAATTTTGATTTTTCCAGATGTCACATTAGATTTACACAGGATGTAGATTTTCAGACCAGATTTTTACATTAGCAATATGCATTTAAGGTTCCTCTATGTCTTTCTGTGACTTGATAGCTCATTTTTTAAATGACTAAATAATATCCCATTGTATGGATGTGCCACAGTGTGTTCATTCATTTAACTATTTAAGGATAATTTATTGTTTCCAGTTTTGGGTAATTATGAATACAGTTGCAACAAATATTCCTGTGCAGGTTTTTGTGCGAACACAAATTCGGTAGAATTCACCAGTGAAAGTGTCTGGGCCTGGTGCTTTCTTTGTTGAAAGGTTATTAATTATTGATTCAATTTCCAATATAGATATAGGCCTATCGAATGAACCAGTTCTTTTTGTATAAGGTTTTATAGTCCGTGTCCTCAAAAAAGCTGGGTTCATTTTATCTGTTATTTAATCTGAGGTTGTAAATTTGTTCAGGGTATTCCTTTATTATCTTTTTGATGTCCATGGGATCAGCAGTGATGAATCTTCTCTCATTTCTGCTATTGACATTGTGCATTAATTTTCTTTTCTTGGTTTGTTTGGGTAGAGTTTATTGATTTTATTTCAAAGAACCAGCTTTTGGCTTCACTGGTTTTCTCTACTGTTTCCCATTTTCTATTTATTTGATTTCTGCTCTGTCATTATTAGTTTTCTCCCGCCTGACTTAGACTGAAATTGATATTGTTTCTCTGGTTGTAAAGGTATAAGCTTAGATTATTTATTTTATATCTTGCTTATTTTCTAATATAGGCACGTAATGCAAATTTCCGTCTAAGTACTGCTTTTACTGTAGACTACAAGTTTTCATCAGCAGTATTTTCATTTTTATTTCAAAATATTTTAAAATTTCTTTTGATATTACTTCACCAACCCATGTGTTATTTAGAAGCGTGTTGTTTGAACTCAAAATATTTGGGAACTTCTCAGCTGTCTTTCTGTTACTGATTTCTACTTTAATTCCATTTTCGTCTGAATTCTGTAACTTTAGATTGGTTAAGGTATGTTTTATGACCTGGAATGTGGTATATCCTGGTGAATGTTCCATGTAAGCTTGAAAAGTATGTGTATTCTGTTGTAGGATGGAGTATTCTATAAATGTAAATTAGATAAAGTTGATTGATACTTCTACTAAGGTCAACTGTATACTTATTGATTTTCCTCCTGCTTGATCTATCAATTACTAAAAAAGAGTGTTAAATTCTCTTACGATAGTTGTGGATTTGCCTATCCTTTTCGAAATTCTAACAGTTTCGCCTCAAATATTTCGCCATTGTGGCTAGGTCCATAAGTACTTAAGATTGTGTTGTCTCATAGAAGTCACTCCTTTGACATTATGCTTCATTTTTGTACATGATGTTTCCCTATTCTGAAGTGTTCTCTGTTTGAATTTAGTAGAGCTACTACATCTCTCTTTAGATTAGTGTGAGCATAACGTATCTTCTTCCATCACTTTCCTGCTTTCCTTTTAATCGTTCTGACTATTTATATTTAAAATGGTTCCTATATCTACAACATATAGCCGTATCTTGCTCTTTTGTTTTTTTAAGCCACAGTATGAGAGAAGGGTACTCTATAAATAAGCAAATACAGAGGAGTATTTGGAGACAATTTACTGCAAATAGAAACAAAGAAATATGAGAGTACATAAAATGAGAGTGAAAATCATTTGTTAGGATTTTTTTGTCAGGATAAATAACAGGATATCAGTCAGGATGCATACGTTACACTGTGGTTAAAAAAAAATAGTGCCACTGTCTCTGTGACCTAACCCAGCTAATATTTATTTCAGGTTCAAGCAAAGTATACTTGATTTTTCATTTTTCCAGAACTGTTCAGGTTCAGCATGCTAAAATCATGGGTCTTGCCATAGCTTCATATCAACAAAATGATTTAGGTATGGCTATAGCAGGTAAAGAGAGCATAATGAATCATTCCCTGTCTCTCATCATTGGGGATGATTGAAACGGTTACTTCCTTAAAGAAGCTGTATGGAAGGCAAATAAGAGCATGAGTAGATGTTCACATCATTAGCCATTAGGGTAATCAAATTAAAATTATGATGTAATCTCACTATACACAACTGCATTGGTCAGCTGGGCTACCATAACAAAATACCATAGACTAGGTGGCTTAAACAACGTCAATTTATTTTCTCACAACTCTGGAGGCTAGAATTTCCAGATGAGGTTGCCGGCTGATTTGGTTTCAGTGAGAACTCTCTCCTTGGCTTGTAGACAGCTGCCTCCTCACTGCATCTTCACATGGCCTGGGCTCTGTGTACTCACAGAGAAGGAATTTCTGATGTTTCTTCCTTTTCTGATAAGGGCACAAGTTCTATCCGGATAAGGACCCTGCATTGATGACCTCATTTAACCTTAACTACTCTCTTAATAGCCCTGTCTCCGAATATAGTCACATTGGGAGTCAGCGCTTCAACAAAAGGACTTTGAGATGACACAATTCAGTCTAAAACAACAATTAGTAGAATGGCTAAAATAAAAACACTGGTAACATCTAGATGTTGATGAAGATGCAAAACATCTGGAACTCTCAAATATTGCTGGTGGTAATGCAAAATGCTATAGTCACTCTGGAAAACATTTTGGCAGTATCATATAAATTAAACATACATTTACCATTTGATTCAGGTATCCAATTCCTAAGCTTTCAGCCTAGAGAAAAGAAATCTTATATTCATTTTTTTTAAAATCTATAAAAAAATGTTCATGGGAGCTCTACTCACAATCATCAAAAACTGGAAACAACCCAAATGTTGTTCAGTGGGTGAATGAATAAACAAATTGTGGTATGGTATACAATTTTGAATTGTGGTATTCAAAACAACACTGCTGTGATGGTTAATTTTATGTGTCAACTTAGCTATGTCAGGAGGTATGCAGATATTTGACTAAATATTATTTCTGGGCGTGTCTAGGAGACTGTTTCTAGATGAGAGATTAGCATTTGAATTGGTGGACTCAGTAAAGCATATTTCCTTTCCCAATGTGAGTGGGTATCATTTAATCCCTTAAGAGATTATAATATGCGATATGATATATATAATACGGATAGACAGATGCATATCCTATTGATTCTGTTTCTCTGGAGAATCCTAACTAATACTACTACTCATTATTAATAAAAAAAATTGATAAAGGCATCAACAATAGATGAATCTTAACGCCATTATGGTAAGTGAAAAGATCCAGTTTCAAAGGTTACCTACTACGTGATTTCATTTACATAATATTCTCAGAAACAAAACTGAAGTGCTGGAAAATAGATCAGTGGTTACCAAGTGTTCGGGTTAGGCTAGGTTGAGATTCTATAAAGAAAACATGAAGGAATTCTTTGGCTGATTACCTGTTCTGTATCCTGATTGCTGTGGTTACATAAATCTATGCATATTTTAAAACTCATCAAATTTTACACCAAAGAATTAAATTTACTCTGTATTAATTTATAAAACAAAATTTTAAAACAAAATAAGTCAATTTTAATGAAACTTTTGAATTGATATAGAGAATAGCAGACAAAAATTATTTCAAAATAATATAAATACTGTGCCTATAAGTGGATTCCAATAGACAAACATATGTGGGGATTTTATGTATGGTACAGGTGACATTTCAATTCAGTGAAGAAATATATAGTACATTTAGGAAATGGTACTAACACAGGTGGTTAGTAATGTCAAAGAAATTCATGTCATACATAAAAATGCTTCTATTGGATTAATTATATAAATGCAAATAATGCTTACAACAAGAAAATCAATAATTTAGAAGAATATTTTGGAGATTTTCACCATTATCAATTCTCTCCTCTTTGCTTACTAATAGAGCCTCTGAGTTTTAGCTAGGCGTATTTATGGCCACCTAAATAAGGACAACTCTCCACAGCCCCTCTTGCAAATAAGTCTGTCAAATGATTAAATTCACTCCAGTGGGATTTAGACGGAAAGGTGACACGTCTCTCCCAGCAAGCATCCATTAAGGAATGGGTATGCCCTTATTCCTGTGCTATTTTCTCATATTTGTAATGTGAACATCATTACTACAGTATAAATACCATGGATAGAAGGAGTCTTAATCCCTGAAAATTGTGGCGCTTCCTTGCCCGCCTTGAATTGGTTATTTCCAGAATATATTTACATGAGAGAGAAGTAGCTGAATCTCTCTTTTGAATCATTGCCATTTTAGAGTTTCTGTTACCTGAGAAGCCTGTAACTTGAATCCTAACCAAAAGGAAAACCTGGATACACTAAAATAAAGGAGACCTTTTTAATAAAAGTTAAAATAACAGAAACAATTTAAGAAAATATACTTAAATACATAGAAATAAAAAAAAGATACACATAATGGTTATTATATGAAAACAGCTCTTAAAACTTGATTTAAAGAAAAGCAGGGGGAGAAGGGGCAAAAACACATTCAGAATTAAGTTTTGATCTCCTTTCTTTGAATCCAGTGTATCCATGTGCGCTGCAAGCAAAGAATGAATTGCTTCCTTCTGGAAGGGATTCCAGAATTGAGGGTATTTTAGAAATATTTTCTTCCTAATTTTCAGCCCCATATTGTCAAGTCATAAGTTGACTTTCACATAGGAGTCCTTAGGAGGTCAGGAATTCATTTGATAACCCAGCAGCTCTCAAGAATAAATCTATCTGCTTGCTTTTTATTTACTCCTAAAGTGATTATACTAGGCTTTACTTCCGAGAGAACCCATAAAACATGCAAATGTAATTTATTTTAGTGTGATCGGGGAAAGGTCACTTCTCAAAGCAAAATTGAGGTATTCCTTCCAGAAGAAGCAGGAATCGATGATGGACAGACAAAGTGATAACTGTCCTCTATATATTCAACTTTAAATTGTAATTGACTTTTCCATTTTTTGGGATAGTTTGTTTTAAATGACATGCCGACAAATATAAGTTAGAATCCTCACATAAGCTAGGTGATTTACTCTCTTACACGATCATGGACAACAATACCTTTGGCTGTACAATTGCCATTAAGGACAATAAAATGGAGAAATACCACCACTGCTTACTTAAATGTATTAAATATTTTATTTTATATTCTCCCACAGACTCTCTATCGTATTGATGGAGATATTGAATTGACTACTTGTACAGTTAAGGCAATTTACCTACATTTATTTTCAGGGGCATTCTGAGCTTTGTTGTTTCCCTTAACATTGCAGTTTTCTGTAACTAGCATTTTCCATTCCCCAGCTCAACACCTCTTTAAGTTCTTGCTACTGCAGATCTATTCTATTACACGCGTTCATCTCCAGTGGAAGGGCGGGCCATTTAGACTTCCTTCTCATAGTTTTGCAGTGTTTAATTTATTTTGTACAGCTTATACAGTCCAACATAAACTTATACATTATTTATATCTTTAAAATTTTTCTGTTCTTATTTCACATTCTTAGGAAGTTTGAGAAGATAATGTGGAAAAAAATGGTTTCAACATAAGTTATTAAAAAATGAAAACCAAATCATTTTTCTTTGTTTGGCACATCTCCCTTATCCCCCCATCACCCCCAAACATGGATGGCAAAAAAACCAAGTTAGTGTGGATGGTTGCCTTAGAGGGAAGAGACAGCCCGGGGTATACTGCTCAGACTGAGACAGGTTCCACCCACCAGAACTCTGGAGGTTTGGCATCTGCTTTGACAAACAGCAATTACGTTAAATCACATCAATATTGTACGTGTATATGTATGCATATTATATGTGTGGAATACTTACTGATTATTGCATAATTTGATTTATCCATATATGTTTTTTCTTATGACATTACTTCATTTTTAACTTTTGTAATAGTTCTTTAATAAACAACTAAATCTGATTGATAATTCAGCTAAACGCATGAATACTTTTTTTTTTTTTGAGGAAGATTAGCCCTGAGCTAACTGCTGCCAATCCTCCTCTTTTCACTAAGGAAGACTGGCCCTGAGCTAACATTTGTGCCCATCTTCCTCTACTTTATAGATGGGATGCCTACCACAGCATGGCATGCCAGGCAGTGCCATGTCTGCACCCAGGATCCGAACTGGCAAACCCTTGGCCACTGAAGTGGAACATGCGCACTTAACCATTGTGCCACCAGGCCAGCCCTGTACATTTTTAACCTTAATTTGTGTGTTATGCATGATTTCCTCTTTTATGCTGGAAATTTTCCAGCTAGCACAGTTATGACATTTGGTCAATTAGTCTAGACCAATTCATTTCTTGAAAATATTTTTATAAGAAAACTGTAAATGATTTACTCTAAAGTTTTGTTGTAAAATCTTCTTTACAATTGATAGAAAATTGAACGTTTTCTTATGTTTTCTTAGAAAAATTAAACAAGTGCATTAAGTGTAATCAAAGACAGACGGTTCTTAATCAGTCTCAAAATTTCCTCTTACTAATGAGTCACTTTCATTCTTGACCTTGTTATCCCTGCTAACATGGTACTATACAAATGAATATTTTTGATACATGTTATGAGATTGCATTCATGTAGTGAACACAAACATAATTCTTTTACTGATAATGGATTTTTTATCTTATGATTATTGTTTCTAGAGAGCAATGCACTACATTACTGTTGTCAGTTGTGATCTGCAGGAGACGGTTCCAGAACCCCTGCAAGTACCTAAATCCCAGAATGCTGAAGTCCCTTGTATAAAATGGCCATAGTATTTGCGTATAATCTACACAATCTTCCTGTATACTTTAAACCATCTCTAGATTATTTATAATACCTAATACAATATAAATGCTATGTAAATAGTTATACTATATTGTTATCCATAACAATATAGTGACAAGAACAAAACGTATGTACATGTTCAGTACAAATGCAACCATCGTAGGCCTTTTGATCCTTGGTTGGTTGAATCTGTGGATGCTGGATACAGAGAACCAACTGGATTTATTAAAATAGTTAATCATACCTTGATTATGAAGACTATGAAAGACCACTACTTCCTAAACAGAAAGCAGGAAAAGTGTCCTTTTATAGATAAGAAATATTCTACTACATAGTCATGACTCCAATACAGCTTTGCAACACATTTAAAACGTGTATTTGTATGTACATCTATATGAAAATATATAAAAAAGTAAGATATTTTACCAAATAGCTCTTTTTATTAGGGATTTTTATTCCCCTGACCTTTTCAAATGCCTCTAACTGTTTCAAATATATTTTCACAGATAGTGATCAGATTTATTCAATATTTCTTCAAATCATAACGGACTTATTTAAATAGTACCTCGTTAGAAATACGGATATATATGGGCCCTCCGTGTTTTAATATTATGAAAATAAGACTCTGATATAATGAATTATAATCTCTAGGCCTTAGATTTGACAAGCTTTTTTTTCCCTCAAAAATTGTAAAATCGTTCTCTGTTCACATTCTATTCTTTGGTCTAAAAGAGTGTTTCTTTGAGTTGGGTGTTGAACAGATCCACCAACGATAGGTTTTAATCGCCATCGGAAATGTCAGCAAGTTGTCTACTTTTTCAATATTTGATTACTCCTACATCTTTAAATTTAGTTACATGCAATCACAATTTGTCTTCTCCTTTATCCAGATGCTACTTCAAAGACATTGCAATTTAATACCTTTTAAAGATACATTTTACTATTTCAGAAAATGTCATTGAATACCTTTCCTTTTATATCTTACTCAAAATCTTAAAAAGTAAACAAAATTATGATTGTTCATGTCTCTAAAGACGGGTTTTATTTAGTTTTGTTTTAGAAAATTGTATGGTGTCTATAAATAATAAAAAAAGAATATGTCAGAGAAATAGGGATTTTTCAGAATTTTTCCATTTAGTTGTACTTTCTTTGAAGAATGATAACATGAAAATTTTATCTTTCATTTAAATTGCATCATTCTATATATTAGATATATATATATACACATTAATATCTAATGCATCTAATGTACTAATATCTAACGTAAACATGGATAAATCTCTATGCATCTCTATGCCAAGAATGAGAGAGAGAAAGAGAGAGGAATATAGTTTAAACAGAGAAAAGAATGTTTATATGGGTACAGACACACACACTTCTTTTTCCTCTCAAAGTCCCTAGCAGGGAGTGAGCTTTGAGAGGTTCTGAGGTCAGATGCTTGTGTACTTATTGACAGAGACGATAATGATGCTCCTGACAGCTCTGAGACACTGCACACTGTATGACAACGGGCTTGAAAAGGCATCGCTAAAGGTGATAATAATGAGGACCAGCAGGGGGACATATTTCAGACTAAGGAGCTGGGAGGTATTATCAGTCTGATGGAACAGGCTGAGCTCTGAATCCATGTGGTTGTCATTCTTCTTTTATTAAGAATCCTGCTGAAATAGATAACCTGTACTCTAGGATAAGCTTTTTACAGCAACTTAAGACACTGCAAAATATTCTTCATGCAAGAGCAAACATGGAAGGATAAAATTTACTTAAAAAGCAAGAGAACTGAGAAATTATCTTAGGATTTTAAATGTATCATAAAACTAAGACAATAAGTTATGCTACATTTTACAGTTTATTTATTAATATAAAAATTAAATATTGGCTTTCTTGAGTGACAATAAATCTTTCTAAAATTTATGATATAGGGTCATTGTCACATTTTAATTGGCAGGTTTACTAGCTCTAGTAAGAATATTCTTTCTAGCGTGCAATTTGTAATGGAGTCCTGGACTCCACAAGAATTATCAAAAGGGGGTTGGATTAGACCTGTATCCCCCAATTCCCTCAGTCTAAGTGCTGGCTAAAACAGATGAAGAGTTATGTAATAATGTACCCCTGAAGGACAAGTTTGGAAAAGCAATGACTCACCCTAAATTTGTACCTGACTTTTTAAGAGAACAAACGTAGAGAAGAAGCAGATAGGAAACCCTGGTTTTGGTTTTCAAGTATGCATTCTGGGCACAATTCTAATTGATTTCAATTAAGTTTTCTGAAGGCACGCTCTTCCTCGAAATGGTTGTGTAGCTCATCCTAGATACTCGGCAGGGCCATGTTCTTATATGATTTCCAGGGAAAAAGTGGTCAGATTCTCATTGGGTTCTCCAACTTGTACCATGTAGTATCAGTGTCAGACTCTGAACAGGTGGTGATTTGGGGAGCATCTGTTTCCTAATTAACCACTATAATGATTAATATACAGGAACAGGTTATGAATTCTGATCACTTATACCTTTCCATTAAGTTTGAATTTCTTGCAAATGCAATCAATATATATATAAAGTCATGGTGGAGCTTAATTAGAAGAGGTTCTAATACTTGGGATTTCTGTTCAGGCTATCCTTGGAAGCCTACCTTCTATGGGGGGAAACACTATAAAGGAAACAACAAGCCAGACAAAAAGATTGACTGGAGCACTGGAAAAATCCTGCTAGAGAAGTGACATAGAGCATTCTGCCGTTCCAGAGGGAGGCGGCCTACAGAGGCAAAAGTCCATCTCTATTAGAGAGACTAAAGTTGATCTGTGTCAGAAAACTGAGGATGCTGCTCTCATGTACAACAAACCTCATTGAAGGAATTGATTATATTTTCTGTGTCTGCTTCTTCACTTCCCAGTTATTTTCAACTCACCACAGTCAGCTTTGCTCCAATCACAGCTTTCAGTACCAAAGTCACCAGTCATCTTTTTGTTTTCAATTCCAATGGGTATAGTTAGTTCTTATTTTATCAACTTTCTCAGCAACGTTTGATGCGTTTTTTCGTTTCTTTCTTTAAAATTCTTCTTTTTTACCTACAAAGTACAACAGGATCCTATTTTAGCTTATTTTTTCCAACTATTCCTTGTCAATAACTTTTAGTCTGCCTCTTCCTTGCTTACCATTTAAATATTGAAGTTCCTGAAGGATTTCACTGGATCCATTCCTTTTTTTTTTTGACTCCAAACAGTCTGTCTTGGAACTTTTCTTAAAAATGTTCTATATTTCCATGGGAAGTCCTTCACTTGCTATAGGTTTCTGGCTTCTGGGACACTCTGTTCTTCGACGTTTCTAGTTGCGTTCTGAGCATTCCTGCTCATTTACTCTTATAAGTTTCTCCTCTGCGTTTTTACTTCTACTTATAAGCGTTTGACTCCTCAGGATTCTGTTTTGGATCCTTATAGTGTCTCTCTCATCCTCCCTAAGTAATATTACTTATGCTGATGTGTCACAAGATTGTGTTTCTACTTTGTTGCTCTTCTTTGAGCTCTAGTATTCTTTATTCTACAGCCTTTAGATATTTCCACTGGATTATTTTGAAAGTATTTTAAAATAACATTTCAACCAAAGCTTTCGGTCCTCCCAAATCCTATCATTCCCTCATCTTTCAAGTCAGTAAATTCCTTTATGAAATCCAGTTTCTCCCGACAAAATATTTTAATTTGTCTACTTATTTTAACACCATTTCAAACTTCTGCCCCAATCTCCTCTCCTGTGTGTATGTGTTTTTCCTATGTTGTGTTTGACTATGTTACTTGAGAAAATAAACTGAATTTACTTCCTTGAAAATGGAAATAATAAAGTCTAGCTTGTTCTCATGATAAATAGGATGATATATGAAAATAAGAGTGCTCTATATTTGATAGATTCTTCCTTCTCTGTTTTCCTATTCATTGCTTCTTTTTCAAAATGTACATGTCACCTTCTCAGAGAGTACATGTCTGGCAATTCTATCTGAGTTCGTCCCTGACCCCTCTCTATCTCATTATGCTATGGTACTATCTCATGGCACACATTTATTGATAGATTGGATAAATATCTCCTCAAACTTAATATTTATGTAGACAGAGACTCTGTCCTGTTGAACACTGTATCCAAGCTCTTAAAACCATGCTGACAAACAGAACTCACTCAATAAATGGTGAATGAATGAATAAATGTTAAGCACGTACTCCTAAGCATAGATGTACTGTGCAAATATATATAACCGGAATAGCTGTTTATGAACCAAGAGTGCAAAAAATATCACCTTATCCATTTACAATTTTGAGGCTTCTAAGAAAGTTACTCAGTTATCCTTAATTTATGTTTCTCTTCTATTTTTGTGTGAAGATCAAGTGAGATAAAGTGCTATCCCACGTAAAGGATTTTCTAATATGAAATATCTGATATTTAAAAATATTCCTATGCTTAATTAAGACGTAATTGTTGACATTGTTTTTAATTAAAGGTTGATTTACACCGATGCACTTATAATTGCTTACTGGAGTACTGCTCCATTCAATAATAAACATTTTCTAAGAATTATTGTGAGTTATAGATCAAAGTCGTAAATTCACAAAATGTAAAGACGTAGTTATTTTAAAAAATACATTACTGAAAAGGTCTATAAAAATTCCAAATACATGTTAACTATGTAAAAATATTCTGTTGCTGGGTTTTTTTCCCTGCACCGGAAAGAAAGACTAATTCCTGAGTGTTCTGTCATATCAGAATGTTATTCTCTTAAGTAGGCATTTATTAAGGCTATTTTCAAATTCCATGTGTCACTTAAATGTGACTCCTGCTTCCCACTGTTGCTTTCATGTACAATGAGGTACAAATCTCCTTGAAGGCCTCCTTTTGTGTATAGCAGCACACTCGACTATTCAAATGGCTAGACTGGAACTGTTGGCCAACAAGGGTTACAGGAGGGCTTTGAGACCAAAACTCATGCTCTGACCACTACTGAACCTCTGCTTAGGAGATTACCTTCAACTTGATACCAATAAATTGATATTTGATTTTGCATTTGTCATTGTCTCACTCACGTTTAGCTCCCTAGAGGAACTCATTAGAGGTCTAGCTAAACAAAGCATTCAATAATGCCTGTTTTTTCGGTTAAAATAATAATTTATAATATTAATAAATCACCCCAAATCTTAATATATAGTGTGTCTCTGCTATGAAAAAAAATAATTTGGGGTTAGTAGTAAATCAGAAGGCCCTTAAGCTCTCTTCTATTCTTGAAATACTTTTAAAATCCTAATCACATTTATTTCGCTCCTCTAAGTAAAATATTGTCTGTCCTGAGATCACATCTAGACATTCTGGTCAGAAATTCAATGGCATCACTGTTGGGGTTCCTTTTCCCACCCAGAATTCTGTGTAGAGTACAGGCATCTTGCCTAGTTCAGAACTAGGAAGCAGAGAGGTTTGGTCTGCCCCATCTAATCGCAAGAGTTATTACACGTTTTTTCTCTCTGCTTACTGAGGTCTTGCTATCTGGGGCATAAGGAGAAACACATTGACCAAGCTTAACCCCCTAATAGTGAGCTTGTCTCTGTTTCTTATATGTAATGTATTTCCCTGACACTACCACCAACTACATTTATCTCTTTCTTAAAAGTAGGCTCTCTTGATGAATGTGGGTTACCAGAAAGTGTCTATTTTCGCTAAAGTAAGCAGAAAAGGAGGTACACAAACTTCCCTAAACTTCAAGCTGCTGACTTTGACATGCTTGCATTGCTATGGGTCAGAGCTCCTCGTCAAAATCATTTTCTTTGCCTCAAATTTTAACTCTTTAACCATTTGTTAAGGTACCATGATCCATTCATCTAAGCAGTTGGCTTCTGAGGGGTTATAAATGCCTTCAAAATTCTAACTTCTGTGACTAGTCTTCATGGGCCCTACTGGTTTCTTGCACTCTGAAATTACTATGGCTTTCCTTCCTCAGAGAGGTGCTTTCTTTTTCTTCACCATCTTCAGTAACTGGAAAACCAGAAGACAGCCTTTCAATAAGATGGAGCTTGAAGAGGATTGTTGTGTTCAATATTGTCCCAAGACACACACCTTCTATGTGCGATTAATATCCCTGGGTCTAAAACTCCCAGGTCCAGTGTCATCTATGAGTCTCTAACCTCAATAGTAAACATAATCACACTTTCTCCAGCTTTCGGTAAAACTTTAGGAAGTTAACCTGATGTTCTCTCAGATTTACAGTGCATCCAAAAGTTTATTTTAAAGTGTGTAAATATTCAGCCGTTGTCACTGAATATGTTAGGTTGTGAGTATGTGTAGCTAGGTTACAAATTTAAAGCTAAGCTTCCAAAGACATTCCATCCGAGTATCATCCTTCCCTCCCCGCACACACTCCCTCCTTGACACACACAAAACACTACTTTCTGGATATTTTCCAGTGTTCTAGAATGTTAATAGAATTAACCTATTCTATTAACACCGTAATCAAGATTAAAAATCTATTATCTAAGTAAAGGATTTTGGTCCCTGTAAAACACCACCATTTCTGGTAGTGTTATTTCCTCCATCAGCCTGGTTATCTTTCCAACCTGTCCCAACATGTGAATCCCCGTCTTGGGTGGTATTTCCCATAGAGGAAGAAAAGGTCTCCCTTTTTTCCAGAACATTGGCAATTTTATACATTAGGTGTCCCTCCATTTCCTGTAAGAGTTGAGTTTTCTGTTTGTTTTAAAATTTACTCTGTTAGAGAAAACTTAAAATGCACCTTCCTTGTCCCTCCTTTTCTTGACAATCTACTTTGAATCATGAATTCAATCTTGTGAGAAAGCTGTAAAAAGACCACATTTACGATTTGCTCATTCCTGTACATATGTTCTGCTGAGCACTATATGTCATCATGGCTTGTAAACCATTATGTAATAATGTTTCAAAACTCCTCTTATAGTTCATTGATATTTTTCTAGCCACTACAAATTATGAAATATGGCATATATTTATTTACATAAGCTCTACACCAGGGTAATGGCCTTGCTTCAAAATTGTCTCCAACCATTAGGGATGTAATTTAGTTTCTTATGAAAATACTTACTACACAAGAATTGTAACTCATCATTTGGTAATGAAGCCACCATAATTAGAAAATATGAATTTTACTCCATCATTCAGAAGTAAAAGTACTACATTTCTTTTACTTTTTGAAATAAAATTTAAACCACTCTGTCAAGCTGGTGAGAAATTCAGTGTCAGTCCTTAAGGACTGTTGGGGAGAGGTGATGTTTTCAGGAGTCTAAGGCTGTTGAGTACATATAGGGAGAGCCTCTGTGTCCTTGATTTACAATGGATATCTGCTGTTTTCACTCTCCAAATGTTAATATCAAGTGGATCATTTCCTCTGTTTTTGGACCAAACTTGTATGTTTGGGTAAAACAAGGATTTTGCCAGGTATCTATGTTCTAGATCCTTCAATGTACAAAAACAAATTCTCTATAGGTCCCCGGGGCATTGCAAGAAAGTGGACTAGAGATCTGTTCTCACGTGGACTTCACAGTCTTGAGAAGATCTCTAACAACCGACCTCACCTAAGGCCACTTCTGCAGCTTTGACTTAAAGTTTTTATTCTCTTTGCCTCTCCCTTCAGAGAGTCTTCTGCTTTTTCTTTACGCATACTAAAAGCTCATTAAAATTAGAGGAAGTTCTGTGTTATTTTACTAGCAGTAATTATTTTTTCTTTGCTCTGTTTGACTATGTTTATATACATATATAATGTCTCTATGATTAGTTTTGACTCTCTGAGATCAGGCAGATCTTGAAATTTTGGTTCGAACCTTTACTTTCAAGTTACACCTTCAAAGCTTCACTTTTATTTTAGCTGTATAATTAGAATTATCATAGCATGGTTAAGAGCTTTGCATAGATAATATGTATAAACTATACAGCCCAGGGTATGACACAGAGTAAAAACAATGCATATTAACAATTGCTCTAATATCATCACTAACATTTTAATACTAAATGAAAGAGATATGTATTATATATGAAAACTTTCTTTTACTTTTTCAAGGTAATTTATAACCTGAATTTTTATTTCTCATTTATCTGGTAACTTCTCATTCTGGTGTTCTTTCCACTGCTATATCCTCAGTCTCTTAGGTTGAGAACTTAGCAAACACTTATTAAATATGTGTTAATTTAATAAACAGTCATAACCTTTCAATAAGAGGACTTGGATGGGGGTTGAGGGTTAGGCGAAATGGTCTTTGATTTCTTCCTTCAGGTGTGAGTTACGATAGGCCCTGAGGAAAGAGAACGCACATGCATCTCTATCCTCTCAGAACGGGTCAGGAAAAGCAGCCAGTGCCCATAAGCAGAACACAGCTTATTTACTAAATTATCCTGTCATGATGATGAACATTTTTAAAACCTGAAGAGCATGGCATCAAATAAATCAAAGGCATTTGTTATTCACTGCAACATTGACTTTGACATTGTTTACTTGGATTCCAGACACTTGACTTGTATGATTCTGGCTTCATCTACATGCAAATATCGGAGAATGAGTGTGCAGTTCTTGCAGCACCATGATTCTCTGGTCATACCGCTCTGTTCCTACCACCCGGCTATGTCTCCATACAAATATCAGGACATTTCAAAAGTGAAGAGTATATTTGAAATGGAAAAAGAGTTGATTTGGTAATAATTAATGAACTAAAGCAGATTTTCCTGGTTCAGCATCCACTCTTGGCACTGCATAGCCATGAATCTAGACAGAGCTACACCTGCAGGAGAGTGGGGCACGGTATCCACATAACGCCCTTCCTCCCCTTCTCAAAGGACACTACCTTGACAATGAGTACAGTAAGATATGAAACCACGGAGCAATGCTAAAAGGGGCAGGAAGGACATCAGTAGGTTTGTACTTGAAGCCCAAAGATGAAAAAATTCTGTTCCTTCAGAATGTGGCAAACTATCTTTTCTTGGTAAAATGAAAAGATGCTTTGCAAATATTGTATGGTATACTGTACTATGCGTTTATTTTTCTAACTTATATTTCTTATAAAACTCCAACTATCATCACATATTTTAGAAATCTGCATTTTAAATGTTCCCTAACTGAATGAGAGTGAATTTGGCAATCTTTTAAACTGAACAAATTAACTTTATTTATTTAGGTTTTGGTGAGGAAGATTGGCCCTGGGCTAAAATCTGTTGCCAATCTTTCTCTTTTTGCTTGGGGAAGATTATTGCTGAGCTAACATCTGTGCCAATCATCTTCCATTTTTCTTTTAATATGGGACGCTGCCACAGTGTGGCTTGAGGAGTGGTGCAAGGTCTGCACCCAGGAGCCAAACCTGAAAGTTCTGAGCTACCAAAGCAGAGCATATGAACCCAATCACTTTGCCACCGGGCTGGCCCCACAAAGTAATTTTTTTTAATGAGTCAAAGGACAGTCAAGTAACACTAAGGATTCTTTCTTTAAAAAATAGAAGTTATTGTAAATTCTTCATAGAATGACTTTTTAAAATATATAGATGTATATAAATACTTTTGCAACAATAATAAAATTTATTATAAAGACAACACAGTATTTATAGTACTTGTACATGTGTAAAAAATAATTTAAGTGGCATTTAAAACCCTGGAAGTTATAACTACCATTTATTTAGACAATTAATTCATTTGCAAGTATTTTATATAATGTAGAATTGTAAAATTAAGAAAATATTATTCTACCCAGGCTATTCACTGTCTTTTTAAAGCTATTGTTACATTCAACTAAGCAAACACCTACAATTTCAAATAATTCAGGAATACTGGTAACTTAAGATGATACTATTAGCATATATCTTCTCATGTATAATTTATGACTCAAAGTTGAACTTTTTTCCTTTCTTCCTTGGACTGTAGGCATAGTGTTCAATTTCAGCTAATCCTTTCATCTTCTTTCAATCTAGATTGTGAAGGTTGAACTGAATATAATATTCATTATAAAATCAGAACCAAGGTCAGCCTTTGAATTTTATGATCAAAATTTCCCACAGGAGAGAAGACTAAGACCTGGGAATCAATCCAGCATCTGAAACTACCATAAGCTAATTACTGAACACTCTTTCTGAAGGTCCTGCTTTAAAAAATAAAATAAATTCCCTGATAAAAATTTTACAGCTGCAAGTGCGGATTAAAAATAGTAACATCCAAATGGTTTCTTTATTTCAAGATGTGATAAGTTAATATAAGTAGTTTTGTATGAAAATGACTACATTGTGTTTCCAGTAATTATGCGGTTCCTTTCCTCTGGACCCAATGCGTTTGTAAGCCCATGCACAGGATTTTGACATGATGTGTCCTATAAAAATCCTCGCTTATGCTTCTATGTCATTTTGTCTATGCAAGTTCAGAATAGCTTCTCTTCTTAATGGATTATTAATTAATAGGTAGAGTAACTGAACGCTTTCTCATCTTTGAAAATGTCCTTGTAAATGAGAATTAGGAAAAAGACAAAAAAATCTCTACTTAAGCCTCACTTCTAAATGTATACTCCATCTTTACTGTACTCATTTCTTTTTTTTAACTTTTTATTCATTATGATTACAAGAACAATACATAATTGCGTCTCTCTATCTCAAATCCCAGGCATTTTCTAGAAGTATGCACTTGTAACAAGGTTTTGTACTCCTTCCAAATGCTTAAAAACATGTAGATACGTCCTCATATTAAGACTTCATAAAAAGATGTTTCAGTAAGTATTTGATTAAAAATACATGTTAAATTTACCTAAATAGGATAACACACTGCATAATATGGGCAATTGGTTCAATTTTCATTAATTTATCTATAAGGCTTCCACATTATTTTTTAATACCTGCAAATTATTAGAATATATATCATATATAATACATATACTACAATATGTGGTAGATATCCCAAAACGTTATGATTTGGCATTTTCACATTTGCATAAACAGAAAAGTATTCTATGTATCCTTCTAAAAGTTTTTTTCTTAATTTTTTTCACACAGCACTCGTTTATGTAGACACTAAGGGATCAAGTTCAATATCAACTATAATTTATAAGTGCTGTATGATATTTAAATTTCAGAATATTCCATACTTTATCATCCCATTACCTTCCTGATGGTCATTCAGTTTATTTACATTTTTTTTCATTAGAAAGAAGTCTTCACTGATTTATCTTCAATTTGTGTCCTTATGCATATACTCAAGTGATTTCAGTATATCCACTTGAAAGTAGTATTGCCTTATAATAGAATTGTTCATATTCAGTTTTATTAAATAGCACTCTTCTGCTCTCCAAAGTGATAAAGCCAATTTGCAGCCCCACTATTGAGTATGAGAGTTATGCTTCTATTTTTATCAACAATTTTTAACACTTCATTTTATGAAATTTTTATAAAATTTTGATTTGTGACAATTTTGTAGTTATTGATTGGTGCTTAATTGTTTTAGCTTGTCTCTCTCAGATTACTACAGAAGTTGAATAAATTCTGATATTTGGTGACCAATAAGAAGATTTCTTCTACAAAATATATTTTGTTTATATTTATTTAGTTGATTTGTAGAAACTATTTATATATACCTGATGCTAATCATTTATCTATTTTATTTGTTACAAATATCTTTTCACAGGCTAGGGTTATCTTTAAAATTATTTTTGACGTTTTCTTAAATTTTATAAAAGGTGATTTAATGTAAACAACCATTGATATTTATTTTCATGGATTGTATTTAATGTTGAGAATTAAGATCACTAGCATCTACACAACTTGATTATCAAGCTTAAGAACTAAGACCATCTATACCCACACGACAACCATTTGTTTCAGGAAATTCTTACCCAGGAAGCTAAGGCTATAAACCAATAAATGACTTTGTTGTCAGCAAACCAATGCGTGTATCTGGACAGAGTCCCCTATCAGAAGAATAGAAAGCTATGCTGAGCAAACAACTCACTTATGAAATAATAATTTACTTGTCAAGATTTGCTTCACAGTCTTCACTTCATAGTGTCCCTCAGTGCTACACTATTGTATCACCTACTTGGCCTAATTCTAATCAGTTTCTCGTCTTGACACTTCTTAAACTGCTTGAGTGCAAACCCAAAAGTGTGCAAATATCTTTCACGATCAACCAACTTCTTCTAAGAACTATTCAGACTGTTGAAATTATGTTCTCTTACTAAAATAAGTTTAACAAACAATTTTCCTTGAGTAATCAGTTATCTGTGTGGATTTCTGGAGGAAGCAAACAGTTGACAACCCCAGAAGTCACACTCAGGTCCAATCAAGACACCCTCACTGCTACATTTCAAAACCGCCAACTTGGAAACTGCCCTCCTGTGAGGTCCTTTAGCTTCCTTTCAGAGGTCCGTCCAGAAGTTACAATGAGATAGACCTTGTGTTGTGTCTGGCTCTGAATTCTTTTTTGTTAAGCTCCCATATATTTTCCTAGGAATGAGCAGCACATTTAGGAAGCCTTTGATTATCTGATCAGATAGGAAAACTATTATCCTGAGCAGAAACCTACCTCATCAGTAACAATGCCACGGCCTGTTCTTGACACATTTTGCTGTGATTCATTAAAAGGAAGGTCATAGGGAAGAAGAGGGACATAGTACGAATAATGCCATCTCTCAAAAAAAGATGGATGAACTTAGGTTTCAACAGAGCAGTGTTCTTTACAGACAAATTTTTGTGGTTTGACTCTCAAAACCTTGTGAGAAATCCCCCAACTCTCATCTTGTTTTGTCCTTAAGAGACTGGTTTGGAAGCAATGACCTCTAAAAATTCTGTGTGCCCAAAATTGAAAAACTGTCAGGTCTACAATAGAGGAGCCAGCCACTAGGTTAGGGGCCTGAGAAATAAGATACACACAGCATAGTCAATGAATAATTTCCAAACCCTCTAAATCTGTCTCATTGTAAGTTGGGTACATTTTGTATCAGATTATTTCTTCTTATGAGTATTCAAACTATGGCTCTAATTCTTGTGCTTATCTTTAAATATGGCACAATTTCACCAAGGATAATTGAGAATTAGAAGTCCTTTGGGAAACTTTCAATATGAATAAAATATTCATTTGAGGAGTACCTATAAAAAAGAGAGATTGTAGAATTCCAAGCATCCAATGGTCTGCATTTTTTATTAGTATGTGAAATCTTCCTAAAGAAATTCAGATTTCAGAATTGTTTTGATAAATATTTCTTGGCTAAAGAAAATTATAAATATACAAAGCTTTCTACCCCCTGAACCACCCGGATCACAACTTAAACACAGAGGTCTTTATTTCAGTCGTCTTTTCCTCCTGAGCTATGCACTTTTATTGACATCTTTCCATAATTCTCTTTATGACCCACTTTCATTTTCTCAGATCAGAAACACCCATAGCTTAACTGCTTCTTAAAATTAATCTCCCTTTGAAACAGGCATGGTTGATTTTAAGGCCTAGTCTCCTTTTCTCTTGAGAACTAGTATTTAAGAATTTTCAAAATTCTGCAAATATATAATTCAACATTTTCCAATCTATAACAATAGCTTTAAATCCTAATAGCAATCTTAGATGCAGAAAAATGGTGTATAAAGTCAGAGTGGGAAGATTCTGAGGGTGATTTATAAGACTAGAAATTGCATAGAACACTAGGTAGATTTAGAAAAATATAGGTGTTGAATGACATATTTTAAAAGCCTTACCCAGAGTCTTTCCCGTAAAAGTAGATTGGACTCTAATTCAATCTTGCAGGTAAGAAGGGATGAATCCATTGGAAACTTCTGGAACAAGCTATCACCACAAGACAGCACGCAGGAGTGGATCCTGCAGCAGATGGGATGTTGCTCTCCTTTCACTTTTTATGACCAGCCTTAAGCCAGAACTAAATGGAGTTAATTCGTGAGCTCAGACTGGATTGGTAATGGTCCCATTGCCAGATCCCCAACTCCTCATTGAACATTTCAAAAAAGGCTTGCAACAAAACAGACTCCAGCCATTAAGGACCTGAGGAGGGAGCCTCTTAATAAAGACACCTGAGAATACTGTAAGCAGCAGGGACGTTAGAAAAAGAATTGTACTGTACTGGCTAAGAAACTTGTAGAGTTTTCTTTCTCCATCCTATATGTCTCTGATTGCTGAGGAAGAACAGAACCACAAGTTCCAATCGGCACCAACAAAAAGAGTCCCAAGAAAAGACTGTTTTCTCTTGCCAAAGAATCATAAAAGCAGCAGCCTAGCAATACAGAAAATTTTTTTACAATAAACGCCTTATTTCAGCAAACCATCAAGGGGAAAAGAACACAGCAAAGACTGACTAGAGAGTCTAGACTTTGCGTTTGCTGGCAGTAACAAGGCACCTCCCTCTCCCTCACTACAGCGATGTTAGTGGAGGCTAACAGGGGAACCTAAACTTTTACCACTGCCCAATGGTGATTGATAATTTTCTGGAAAGTTATTTGTATTTAACAATGCTTACTTAATATTTTCCCAATGTCTCCTGTTTCAGTCTTGATATTGCTTACTTGTACCTTCTCTTTTCCCTCCAAACATTGTACCAGAGATTTGTTTTACCTTGAGTCATTTTCTAGATCCAGCTTTGATTATTTTGATCTTCTCTTGGTAATTTGTTTTCCATATTCACTCATATTTTCTCTTGTACATACTTAATAATTTTTAGATTCACAACCATTTTACACTAACTGATTTATTGAGTTGAATTAAGTATTAGGAATATATTTAGAGATAAAAGTAAAGGTCACTTTAATAGTGTATTAAACTAAATAGAACTTTATTTTTCTCTTATTGCCAAAGAGACTGGAAGTGAAAGAAATGATGATACCAAGATGGCAACATAGGGCATTCCTGACTGCAGTGTTCCTTCTAGGAAAACCAATCTGCAAATATCCATAAATAAGACACAATTTTGAAAATCCCAGAAGCAAAGAAACTGGGAAGTACCATATTAGAAGGGTAAGAGGAATGGCTAAATGTTGACAGTATTGCCCCTACCCCAGGCTGGCACAACCTGGCACCAAGAGAGCACCACTGGGCCAATGGTTTCTCTGGTGGGAAAAGAGAACCCAAAGTGAACATCCAGCTTCCCCAGCATTGTGGTGTGCTTCCCAGGAGGCCTACTGTGGTCTTGAATCATGGAAATCTGTGAGACTAGACTAATGGAGATCAGATAGCAATGGAGAAAGGAGTGGGGCTTTAGCAGCCAGTGCTCAAGTCTTGGCGGAACGTGTTCCTGCTTGCAGCAGTGCCCAAAGAGGGATCCCAACCAGCAGTTTGGCCCAACTGCAGAACCAAGTTAGTGGCTTCATCTGGCCAGGGAGCTCAGTTGGAAGTTCTGCATCATTTAGCTTCCTTGTTAATGGACCATACTGGTTTTGCAGGCTGTTCTAACACCCCACTCAGGCAGGGAAGCAAATTCACAGCTGTATCTAACTGCAGAGCTTAGCTTCTAGTCTCGCTCACCCAGGAAGCCTGGCCATAGAACCTGGGCAGTCACAAAGCCCATCCTACAGCCCTGTTCAGGCATGGGCTCAACCCAGCAGCCTTGCCCAGTTGTTGAGCAGACCCTCTGGCCCTGCATAATCAGTGAGCTAAAACAGTGAAATATGACCATATCAATGGATTCAGAAAAAGCACTTGACAAAATTAACATCCATTCATGATAAAAACTCTCAACAAATTGGGTATAGAAGGAATGTAACTCAACATAATTAAGGCCATATATGACAAATCCATGGCTAATATCGTACTCAGTGGTGAAAAACTGAAGCTCAGAAACAAGACAGGGATGCCCACTCTCACCACTTTCATTCAACATAGTACTAGAAGTTCTAGTCGTAGCAATCAGGAAAGAAAGAGAAACAAAAAGTATCTAAATGACAAAGGAAGAAGTAAAATTCCTTCTCTTTGTAGAGACATGATCCTATACATAGAAAATCCTAAACCCTGCACCAAAAGACTGTGAGAACTAATAAATTTAGTGTAGTTGAAGGATACAAAGTCAACATACAAAAAACCTTTTATTTCTATACAGTAACAACAAAGTATCAGAAAGGGAAAAAAGAGAATCTCATTTACAATAGCATCAAAAACAATAAAATACTTAGGACTAAATATAACCAAGGAGGTGAAAGATTTGTACACTGAAAACTATAAGACATTGATGAAAAAATTACAGAAGACATAAGTAAATGGAAAGATATCCCTTGTTCATAGATTGGAAGAATTAATATTGTTAAAACTGTCACACTTCCCAAAGCCATCTATAATTCAATGTAATCCATATCAAAATTCCAATGGCATTTTGTGTGTGTGTGTGAGGAAGATCGGCCCTGAGCTAACATTCATTGTCTATCTTCCTCTTTTTGCTAAAGGGAGATTGTCTCTGAGCTAACATCTGTGCCAATCTTCCTCTAGCTTGTATATGGGACGCCACCACAGCATGGCTTGATGAGCAGTGTATAGGTCCATGCCTGTGATCTGGGCCTATGAACCCCGGGCTGCTGAAGCAGAGCATGTGAACCCAATCACTACACTACCGGACTGCCCCTTCCAGTGCCATTTTTTACAGAAATAGAAAAAAATCCTAAAATTTGTATGGAACCACAAAAGACCTGACTAGCCAAAACTATCCTGAGAAAGAACAGTGCTAGAGACATCACATTTCCTGATTTCAAAGTATATTACAAAGTCTATAGTAATCAAAACAGTATGGTACTGGCATAAAAACAGGTACATAGAGCAAGCCCCGGTGGTCTAGCGGTTCAAGTTCAGCGTGCTCCACTTTGGCAGCCAGGGTTCGCTTCCCAGGCACAGAACCACACCACTCATCTGTCAGTAACCATACTCTGGTGGTGGCTCATGTAGAAGAACTAGAAGAGTTTACAACTATACACGACTATGTACTGGGGCTTTGGGGTGGGAGGGAAGAAAAAGGAGGAAGACTGGCACCAGATGTTACCTCAGAGCTAATGTTCCCCTGAAAAAAAAAAACGCACATAAAAAATACCCCAAAAAACTGATACATAAACCAATGCAACAGAACTGAGAGCCCAGAAATAAACTCATGAACATACTGTCAAAAATACTTGACAATGAAGAAAAGATAGTCTCTTCAAAGATGGTGTGGGGAAAACTGTATATTCACGTGTAAAATAATGAAACTGGACCCCTATCTTACACCACTCACAAAAATTAACTCAAAATGGATTAAAGACTTAAATGTAAGACCTGAAATCAAAATCTCCTATAAGAAAATGTAGGGAAATAGCTCCTTGATATGGGTCTTGGCAATGATTTTTTGGATATGATACCAAAGAGTAAGCTATATAAGTAAAAAAAATAAGTGGGACTACACTAAATTAAAAAGCTCTGTCTCCACAGCAAAAGAAATGATCAACAAAATGAAAAGGGAGAAAATATTTGCAAACCACATATTTGATAAGGAGTTAATAGCCAAAATATACGAGGAACTCATAGAACACAATAGCAAAAAAACAAATGAGCCAATTAAAAAATGGGCAAAGGATCTGAATAGACTTTTTTCCCAAGGAAGATATGCAAACCATCAATAGGCACATGAAAAGATTGCTCAACATCACTAAGCATCAGGGAAATGCAAATCAAAACCAACATGAGATATCACCTCACACCTGTCAGAATGGTTATCAAAAAGACAAGAGATAAATGCTGGCAAGGATTTTGAGCAAAGAGAACCCTTGTGCACTGTTAGTGGGACTGTGAGTTGTTACAACTAACTTTGTAAAACGGTATGGAGGCGCCTCGAAAATTAAAAGCACAACTACTATATGGTCCAGCAATCCCACTTCTGGGTATAGATCTGAAGGAATGAAATCAGTACCTTGAAGAGATATAGGCACCCCCATATTCATACACATACACACACACACACACATGCTGGAATTTTATTTTATTATTCAACCATGAAAAGGAAGGGAATCCTGCCATTTGCAACAACATGGATGGACCTTAAGGGCGTTATTTTAAGTGAAATAAGTAAGACCAAGAAAAATAAAGATGATATGATCTCACTTATATGTGGAATCTAAAAAGCCAAACTTACAGAAACAGAGTAAATTGGTAGCTGCCAGGACCGGGAGTGGGGTGAGGAAAATTGTTTGAAGGTGATCAAAGGTGTAAATGTCCTGTTATAAGATGAATAAGTTCTGGAGTTGTAATGTATAGTATGGTGAGTATAGTTAATTCTGCATTGTCTGTTTAAGATTGCTAAGAGTAGATCTTAAAAGTTCTTTATACACAAAAAATATAGCAATGTGAGGTGATGGATGTGTTAGTTAACCTTATTGTGGTAGTCACTTCCCAATATATACATATATCAAATCACCACATCATATGTCTTAAACTTAAACAACGTTATATGTCAATTATATCTCAACAAAGCTGGAAAAAATTTTAAATAATAACAAAAAAAGACTAGAGTTGGTCATTTCAGGGCTAGTATGAATCCAAAGTATTTTTATCATATCTCCAATATGCATGGATTCTATTCACCAAATCACCCCACGGTAAAACAGATGCTCACACTCTATTTATCAGTGCTGCAGCCAGGAGAAAGGAAGGCAAAAGAAGAAGCTAAGAACAGTTCCAAGATTTGCATAAAAATTTAAATCTCAATGGTGAAAACAAAGTAATATGCCTTTGTCCAGCTGTAGCCATTAAATGAAGATTTTAGAATAGAAAATATAGTCTTTATTCTGAAGGTAATATACCAAGCTAAAAGTTAGAAATTGAATTACTATCAAAGAAGGGGAAAAGGAGTGATGGGTGTCTTTACACTCTTTGCAAAAAATATTTATCAATTGATTTTCAGGGTTTTTCTTTCTCATATCTGCCTTTAAAGTTCACGTCATGGGATCAATTGTGTTCCCCCAACCCCTCAAATTCCTATGTTGAAATCTTAATTCCTAGAACTTTGGAATATAGCTGTATTTGGAGATAAGATCTTTAAAGAAGTAATAAAGTTAAAATGAAGTTTTTTGGGTGGACCCCAATCTCATAAGACTGGTGTCCTTATAAGAAGAGGAGAGTAGGACAGAATATGTGAACATACAGGGAAGAGACCGTGTGAGGACACAGGGAGAAGACGGCCATCAGCAAGGCAAGGAGAGAAGCCTTAGGAGAAACGAAACTTGCCACCACCTTGGACTTGTGGCCACCAAGACTATATTTTGTTTAAATGCTTTTCAAGGAAATATGACAGTAGATGAAATTAAGAACTTATCAATTTTTATAAAGGAGCTTATTCTTTTAATTATTTTTGATCATCTGATTTGATTGACCTCTAAATTTCTCTTTGCTTTATTGTTTCCACATTACAGTGTTTTGTGTCTTTTGACAAGTCCAAGTTAGGAAGGCATGTTGCAAGTTTACATGGCACAAGATTTATGTTTCTTCTGTAAATTTTAGTTGTTTCTAAAGTGCTCACTTGCTTGTGGTGAATAAACCATCACACTCATCGTAACTAAAACATTGTGACGATGTAGCTTCTTTTAGATTGTTCTGCAATTGATTATTTTAATGTTTTAACTAAAAACAATATCTGTGACTTCACACATTTCTGCCCCACAATCTTTGGGAATGAAAATTTTTAGCAATAGAGTTTTTGACGAATTCTCTTCTAAGATGAAAATCCAAAATTTATTGAATAATGCTAAGAGTATGGCTAGAAAGTGCTTAAAACTTTGGACACAATGTAATCACTAAATGATCACAATATACATTGATAAAAAATAAATGCCAGTATATGCTCCATAATCCATGACTTTGAGGAGCACTGCAGTTGCCTTTGAAAATACTTCAGTGCATATTCCCAGTGAATTAATGTGCACTGGGCATTAAATAGATAATTTCTGCCTGGAATGGTAATTAAACTAGCTGATATGTGTTAAAAAATTTACTATATGCCGTGTACTATGCTTAGCATGGTAGGTACGTTGTTTTCCATGCTCCCCTCAAGGTCATTGAGATAGATACACTTACTGTGTCTTTTTCTGAGATGGAAAACCTTGGCCTTAGAGAGGTTAGGTAACTTTATCAGAGCTTTAGGTGTGACTCAGAATTAAAATCCTAGTCTATGTGACTGTAGGCTACAGTTTAAACTACTTTGAACACTTTAATATGCAGGTTACATTTGCCTTATAGTTTTAAAACGTTAAAAATTTTCTCTATTGATTTATTTGAATCTGCACTGACTAAGGATGGAAGGGCTGCAATAGTCATTATTTCAGATAAAGAAGCTGAGCAACTCAGGTCCTCTCATTCTCAACCAAAGTCTTTCCAAGTCATACAATCATTGGCGCTCTTAATAGTTTGAATAGAGGTTAAGCTATTGTAACAAAGAGAATGAAAAAATTAGTGTCTTTAAAAGACACAAATTTATCACTCTAACATAAAATTCTGGGGCGATTCAGGGCTGAAATGATGATGCAAAAAGTTGAGGGCCCAGGCTCTATGCGTGTTCTAATACGTGGTCCAAAATGGTTGCTGATCCTACTGTCAAATATGCATTCCAACTGGGAAAGAGGAAGTGGAAAGGAATGATTCCTCATTCCTATTAAAGGTATGATCCAGAAGTCCTGCAGTTTGTCTCAGCTCCCATTCTTTGCATCAGAATATAATCCAATGGACACAAATAGGCCAGGAAGGTAATGAATAATCTTTTGTTAGGCAACCAAGTACACAGCTAAAGATTCCGTTATTAAGTAAGAAAAAGAGAATGTGTACTATGTAACAAATAATCTTTTTCAAATCAACATCAAAATGTTAAGAAAATTAACATTATTTTTCAACTTCCAACAAACAGATGTCTAGCATCTAATATGATTATTAGTGGGTACTGGCAATTCATCACTATTCTGCTAAGTCTGCTAAGCCGTTCTCATTATAGCAATCAATAAGCAAACACCAAGAAAATTTGACAAACTCGTCCATTTTGGCCCCTCTTTCCCAATAAGGAGTACAACAGGGATATGCAGTTCATCATGGGCTTATACATTCCATGTTACTAACTAATAAAATATCATTTTTCCAAAATACTACCCTACTCTGCTTCCCGATTCTATTTTAGAACCTGAAATGAAAGAAAAAGGAGACATTTGCTAAGTATTATTTCTCTTGCTTAATTTTTTCCATTTTATTTCTGTATTTTACAATGTCTCACTGGAGATTAAGCAGACTAACCTAAATAGTGAGGAAGAGAGAGAAGATTCATTTATGAATGTGTTTACTCATCAATATTTATTAAGACCCACTGTATACTAGACATTCTTCTGGGCAGTGGGGAAGAAGTAGTAAAAGGAGACTATGTTCAGAATTTACATTTTAATGGAGAGAAAAAATAGCCAATAAACAAAGAGATGCAGATTATAGTATTGGTTGTAAATATCGCGACAAAAGATGAAGTAAATTGAAGAAGAGAGGTGCTGTTTCATAGGTGGTCAGTAGGGAAGTCCCACTAATATCATGGCATTTGAGCAGAGACCTAAAAGAAGAATGAAAGCAAGTCATGTAGACATCCGAGGAAAGATTACTTCATGCAGAGGGAAGAGAAGGGGCAAAGGACCTGAGGAAGGAATGTGCTGCTAATGTTTGAGCAAAAGCAAGGAGACAAACGTCACTTGTAAAATAAGTTAACATTGAGCTTTCTATTTAAATTTTCAAAAGTTTATAGATTTTTTCTTTCTTTTTCCAGCTTTATTGAGATTTAGTTGTCATTGTATAATAACATTGCATAAGTTTAACATGTACAATGTAGGGATTCTATGTATGTATATATTGCAAAATGATTACCACAATAAAGTTAGTTAACATATCCATCACCTCACATAGTTACAATTTTTCTTTTTAGTCAAAGGGCACAAACCGACAGATACAAGACAAATAAAGTCTGGGGATGGGATGTACAGCATGGTGATTATAGTTAACATTGTATCGCATATTTGAAAATTGCTAAGGGAGTAGACTTTAAAAGTTCTCATTACAAAAAAATCAAAAGTATATTTTTAATAAAATTTCTGAGTAGAAGTCGCTGCTTTTCTTTAGAAAACGTAAAATCAAAATAATATAAGCCTCCTCTTTCATTAAAGAATATATGAAATAAAAAAAGTATTGCTTTGAAATGAATGTGCTTCTATTAAAAGGAAAATGTAAAGCATATCACTTGGGGCTAAAAATATTCAGGCACTATGTTAAAATTCTTTCACTTTGATGATAAGGCAATCCAGGAATACATAAATGTGGGATACAGGGAATCAAATAAAGAACGTGGCTCTAACTACTTGGATTTGGGGAATATATATATATATATAAATTCTGCCTGATCATAATTGAAAGATTATTTTGTATTGTTTTTAGATGTAATTCAGTGTAAACATGTAAGAACTTGCTTTTTACATATTTATAAGACAACTACATCTAGAATTCAATGTAAAATCCATTGACAAGGTATTTTCCTGGAGACAAGAAATATTCTGTTTTTGTAAGAAACAAGATCCATGAAAACAAAAACCTATTATTTTTATTTAAAGCACAATGACAGCATCATGATTTTTCTCTTCTTTCTTTTTTAATCTCAAAATAAATATAAAAACTTAAAAGAGGTTTTGGTTGTGGTAGGTGTCTACTATGATCTTTTATGTACCATTTGCAGAGTAGGTATTAGGACACAAAATTATCAAGGCACAAAGTGATTTTTACAGTTTCCAATGTCTAAACATATCATGGAACATGGTTTATACCTTTATATGAACTTCCATTGTGATAATTCTTTAAAGTTGCATACTGTGAGCATGAAAAATATTTATCCATCTTTCCATTCAAGGTATATTTACTCAGAACTCCCTATGCACTAGGTAGCTCCAAGCTGGGGGTACAAAGGTGATTAAGGCTCAGTGCTTATCCTCAAGAAGATCATGGTCTAGTGAGGAAGCCATATTAATAAGCAGATTAAAGCAGTCAATACGAGAGGTAAAACGATTATGATATGCTTAGGGTGGGGTGGTGTACAGAGATGGACAGCAGACAATAGGGGCGGGACAAGAAACTAATACAAGTCTATCAGCAAATATTTCTTAATCTCTTACTATGTGCCAGACATTATTTTTATTGCTGGGGATATAGCAGTGAACAAAATGGCCTTCACAAAGCTTACCTTTCGTCACATGGAGACAGATAATGGACAAACACACAGGCCAGTTGTATGACAGACAGTGATAAGCATTTTGTGTTTGAGAAGACTTCTTAATTTGAACTTGACAACCATTTGAGGTGTAGGAAAGACTTGCTTAAGGTAACTTAACTAGGATAAGAAATCATGTCAACTGTCATTCTTGTCATCATAATATGGAGCAAATAGAAGATAAAAAGTCAATGAAAGTTATTCTAGAATTGTCCTATTTCCAAGTTTGTATACACAGTAAGGAAAGTATGGTAATGATCAAGAATGACTGGCAAACAATTCATAGTGTGCTACAATAATAAGTGTGTATATGGGGTAGGAAACAGAGGCAAAGATTTGACTATTGAGTCGTCTAGGCAAGTAGAAATGATTCGCCATTGAAGGGTGCAACTGGAAGGGAAAAATTTTAACCATTTTCCATTCTCCCTTCTCACAATGTAAAGAGGGAACATTCTCTATAACTTGACATTCAGCTTCTCCAGGCACTGTGAGGTGGGGTGGAATAATGGGTAAGAAGGCCAACTCCTACGTCTCTCTACATGACACAAAGGAAAATACAACAGTGACATTTTTTGTGGAGTGAGAACTGCAATTAAGGAAGGAAATGTAGAACAAAGGGCCATTTAGAGGTAAATCTTTAAGGTCTAACTTTGTGATGTGTATTATGATCCCAGCCCTTGTGTCCTCATGATACCTTGGGTGAACATCTATCTTATTCTTTAAGAGTTTTATTAATGTGTCTATTGCTGTGTTGAGAAAGCTGAAGCATAATTCTTCAAGAAAACTCCATATGGATGGTTTGCTTTTATAGCCAAATTACCCAGTAAGTACATATGAAATATTCTAGAGTAGATGTGGTACTGACTTTGGGCAGTATGGTAAAGTGATCAGGTTTAGTGTGCAGGCTATGGAACCAGACACTTTGTGTTCACATCCTGGCTTTAGCACTTAGAGCTATGTGACCTTGGCTTGTTAATTGACCTGAGCATGCCTCAGTTTCCTAATCTGTAAAATGGATAGTATAAGTGCATCAATTATGCTTGTGAAGATTAAATAAACTAACATAGTTTATCAACACAAATTCTTAATAAAGCTTAGCAATTTCTATTTTTAGTTTTCTTAATAGAAAATATTTGTGTCTTAAATTACTCTCCTCTTATCTTGTCTCATTTGAAACATGAAAGATAAAAAGTAAATTACTTACAATATTACAACTATTAAAAAACTGTTAGATAAGGTAAAAATCAAGGAAAATAATGGAAAGATGAACCAATTTTAATAAAAGAACTAGACTTTTCTTTTTGGTACAACAAAAAGTTACACACAAAAGTCTAAACTGCTGGAGGAATTCTAGAACAACTGAGTCTATTTTGAAATAGAGTGGGGATTTTCGTTTTACTCATTTTCAAATGCAGTGTTAACCTTTAAAGTATGTTGGCACTTTCTTAAAATTTATATTCACAGCAAACTTTTCAAGTGAAATAACATTTTTGTGAACCTAATAACTTTTAAAATGTGTTTGTAAGGTCATGTGTGGGTTAGACAACATTGTTCTTATTGTTAAAATTTAAGTATCTTCATTAGTTTGGAATTTTATTTTTTACGCAAATAACGGAAAACCTGACAAAAAATAGCTTAAACAAATTGGAGTTTTTGTTTTTCTTACATTAAAGAATTCCAGAAGCAAATAGCCTGGAAGTGGTCGAGCTCTTTTTGTCGTGAAATACTCATGCTTCTTCTCTTCATCTTCAGTCATCTTTATCAGATAGTTTGTCACCTGAGAGCTATAAATGGCTACTCCATCTCCAGTATCGCTACACTGTTTTAGGAAGGATAGAGGGAAAAAGGGCAAAGCACAAACTACATGTTTCAATTCCTTTTTAAAGTGTTGTCTGTGAATCAATCCCCGTAATTCTCACTTACATTTATTGGCCAGAACAAATCCTATCTCGGTCAGTAAACTTTCTAAGAAGGAAGGAGAGAATGGATATTTCGTGGGTAGCTAGTAGTGTCCAACTGCCTAAATAAAAACATACATTCAGATTCAAAGTAATATCCATTTTTTTATTTTAAAATTCTCATTTAAAATAATTCCTAAAAAGTATTGCTATTTATACCAATTGCTTATTCTCTCAGAAAAAAATCCAATGACATAATAGGGCTTAATAATTTGAATGCAGAGGGTAATTATAATTTAATAATAGTAAGCAAATGTTTTCTTTAAATTCAATAGACTAAGAAAAACTCATAAACAGTGAGCTCAGGCATAGACATCATGTGCTCTACAGACTAATTAAAATAAATATCTATAAGGATAACATATTGGAAATCTTTCAAAACATGTTATCCAGCTATTTCTTGATAGCCTTCGGGCATAAATGAATTTCTGTCCCAGACAATTTTTTAATCTATCTTTCCATCTGGTTTTTCATAAAGGGAGGCAAGTTTAGGGAACATTTTAAGATACACGTACAGCACACGAAGCATGATCAACCGACCACTGGTGACCTTGGGATATTAAATATTTCATGCTAAATTAGGAAGTGCGTTAATCTACTTCTTCTTTCATTCAACAAATATTTACTTTAAACCAGTTAGATATTACTCTATGCACAGTAATATTGAGAATCTATGATTCAACTTAACATTTTGAAATATATTCTATGCAATTAACTGTTTTGTGGTTGAGCAAAGTAAAAACAAGTTAAGCAGCTTTTTTTGAAGATATTTTTATCCTGTTTGATTAAAAGCTATCCATGACTTGTCAGCACTAGGTCTGCTATATTTATCTTGATGACGTGAGGAGGCTCAGGCAGAGCACAAGTCATAAGAAATGGCACAGACCTAAAAGGAAGAAAAAGTCAAGCTATTGGATAAAATATCCTTCTTTCATAGGTGGCATCTAAGGACAGCTGTACTTGACAAATAGCCCTTTCAGTTTGAAAGCAATTCATATAAAGGAAGGGTAAAGAGAACCTTTGCTTCAAAAGCTGGCCTAAAATAGCTTTTCAATGATTATGGTCAAGTATTCTCACTGGGAAAAACAAAGGCTGCAATAACTCAATGATTTTAACCTAAATCTGGTTCATACAACTGCCACCTGCTGCAATGGACAAGCATCTAGTTCCAGTGGTTACATCAAGTCAAAATGTGAACTTTGTATGCATCATTCAAAACCAGGTGAGGTGAAACTTCATTTGGATGAAATAAATCGTGCTTCATCTTAATTCTTGTATTAAGCCAGGAGATATGCATTCATTGATTGATACCATCAATTGACAAATTTTCTGAACAATAGTATATTTTTCCCCAACTATAAAATAACTTACAGGAAAAATACAACCTAGGAAAGTTCTTCTTATACAGAAGGACGCCACTGTGAAGGTAATACAAAGAGAAATAAAATATAGTTTCAGATATTAAGGTTCTTACATGAGATATAAGAATCTTCAAAGAGTTGAGAAGAAAGAAAATCATAGGATCTTCTGGGAGAGTTAATTTTTTTTCTTTTTCAATTGTTGTTGAGTTATTGCTGTTACTGTCAGTGTTATCAATGTTACACTCATGTCCATGTTCAATGAGTTTCTCCAGGGAGAACAGATAATTGATCTGATGTTATTTATACGACCAGCTGGTGTTGGTCTAACAAATGTGATGATTTAAGCTTTCCTGATCAGCCACTAGGGGCTTTTAAAAGCTAGCTGTAAAAAAAGTTTGTTATTTTTTGAAAGAATGTTTTATATAATATACTTATGTATATTTCCTACAAATAATTTTAACTCTTCAATTAATTGTAAGTTCCACCTCCCACCATAGGGAAAAAAAATAGAGGATCACCAAGCAACATATTTTTTTGCATGTGTGAATGGTTGGTTTGATAAATTTATCGAAATATCATCATTTAAAATAAAAGTGTTTGAATTATGCATTAGTGAAACAGAGTAGTGATTAAAAACAAGAAGTTTGTAAATCAAAGATTGATCTCAATGAATTATTTATTCTAATGCTTAACATTAAACTTGAAATCATTAATATATGTGAAAAAATATTGTACCACAAGACCACAACAAAGAGCTTTTCAGGAATAATAATATTACCATCACGATTATAATAAATAAGTAAGTAATAGATATTATTTATTGTGAAAAGCACAGAATGTACTTAGAGGTTTATTTTTAAATGAGTTTTGTCACTGTGGACTACACTGACCATAAGTCTTGTTGTTTTTATATGAGTAAGATCAAGAAATAAACACAAGAACTACTAATTGCAGAAGTATTTAAATACTTCAGTTTGCATACTTATATTTAATAAAGGCATGTTGTAATATTTTGGCAATAAAGCAGAAAAGAGGAAATATCTAGAAGAAACAAATGATAAATCAATGAAACCTCATAAACTATTGATCAAATACATACGTAGGAAAGTGATAGATAATTTTGTTTGCTTACTTTAGCTAATAGTACATGATTTACATCTTTATTTGGTATAATAACAATACCATCTTGATATATAATAAGATGGAAAAGTTGTATAAAATTTAAAGTAAACCATTAGATTTAAAAAAAAAATCCTCCTTTAAAAAAATCCTGTGGGTTATAAATCTGTCAGCCTCCTGAGGGACATGTTTATTTCAAGTTGTTGGTAGTTTTGAGAGAAAGAATCAAGTGAAAAGTGTTACTTTAAAATCCAGTATATTTCCTGTCTTGTTAATTATAGCCATTCTGACTGGAGTGAGGTGATACCTCATTGTAGTTTTGATTTGCATTCCCCTGATAGCTAATGATGTTGAGCATCTTTTCATATGCCTGTTGGCCGTCCGTATATCTTCTTTGGAGAAATCTCTGTTCAGATCTTTTGCCCATTTTCTAATTGGATTGTTGGTTTTTGTTGTTGTTGAGCTGTATTAGTTCTTTGTATATTTTGGATATTAACCCCTTATCTGATATATGGTTTGCAAATATCTTCTCCCAATTGTTAGGTTGTCTTTTTGTTTTGTTGATGGTTTCCTTTGCTGTGCAGAAGCTTTTTAGTTTGATGTAGTCACAAATGTTGAAGAGGATGTGGAGAGAAGGGAACCCTTGTTCACTGCTGGTGGCAGTGCAAACTGGTGCAGCCACTATGGAAAGCAGTATGGAGTATCCTCAGAAAATTAATGATAGATCTACCATATGATCCAGCCATTCCACTGCTGGGTATTTATCCAAAGAACTTGAAAACACCAAGGCATAAAGATATTTGCACCCCTATGTTCATTGCAGCATTATACACAATAGCCAAGACTTAGAAGCAACCTAGGTGCCCACCAAGGAGAATGGATAAAGAAGATGTGTTATTTATACACGATGGACTACTACTTAGCCATAAGAAATGATGAAATCTGGCCATTTGTGACAACATGGATGGGCCTCGAGGGTATTATGCTGAGTGTAATAAGTCAGAGGGAGAAAGTCAGATACCATATGATCTCAATCATACGTAGAAGATAAAAACAATGACAAAAAAACCACGTAGCATTGGAGATTGGATTGGTGTTTACCATAGGTGAAGGAGGGGGGGGGAGGGCAAAAGGGGTGATTAGGCTCACATGTGAGGGCATGGACTATAATTAGTTTTCGGGTGGTGAACATGATGTAGTCTACACAGAATTTGAAATATGATGTAATCCGAAAATAAATAAAATAAATAAAAAGGTTCAAAATAAAATAAAATCCTGTATAATTGATATGAAAATGTAATATATTGGCAGTGAATAGAAAGGTACACATTTCATAGGTTTAATGAAGGAATGGGGAGATGGCTATGAATGGAGAAAGCTTAGAAAACTTTATAAAGAAAATAGATACATGGTGTTCAAAAGGTCTGTTTCAATGTCTTAGAGCCATGGTTTCAGACACTCATACACTCACCAAAAGCTTGCCATCTGCCGTTCAGAATGCAAAGGTCTGTGCATTCAATTAAGAGACAAGAATTGAAATATTTTTCATTTACTTTTACAAACCCTCAGAGGAAAAAGTAAAATCTACATGAACTGGATGGCAGGAAGCTGTTATAATAGATTATGAGGGATTAGTTGTCTAGATTCACGAATCTATGAATGGAACTAGAAGTACAATATGGAATAAAGTGTAAGCACAGTAAAAGTCTTAGAGAAGTCAGGAGAGAGGAACCATACTACAAGATTTTGAAGAGTACTGAATAGACAAGCAGAACTAACACAAAAAATCACTTATAATATAGTAGCCACCCAACATGGCTACTGACAGACAAGCAGAACACGTCACAGCAGAACACGCCAAACGATAATGCTAGGCCATCAGGGTACTTACAGTACTTTTATTTTATGTAAACAAAGATAGTGTTTTTCCAAGAACCATACAAGGTAATACAGGTCACAACACATTCATGGGCCTGTAAGAGTATTTCACCTGGAAGCAGGCTCATCTCCTTTGCTGTAGTCTTCACTTGCGTCTTTCATGTTTCACTGCACGAATTCCTCCTTGATGGACTTCATGCATATGCAACGCAAGGTGTAGAAGCTTAAGACAAGCTAGTGCCATTCATCTTACCTGAATGCCAGGATGACTATAGGCACAGATATTTTGTGTTCAACAGAGAATTACACTGGAAAGATTGGTTGAGGACACATTTGTTTTATTGTCAGACCTGTACATAAAGTCTTTCATATAAGACACATTATATTGTCTTCTGCCACTGAGTTAAATAAAATCAACAGAGAGTTAGTAACTGGATTACATTTTATTACTCCACCCCACCACTCCCGCAAAATTGTTTTTGTGAAATTCCTTATCAGTCTATGTGGGAGAAAATTCTAAGACAAAAGCCCAGGAAGCAAAGCCCCATTACAACTATGCCAAGACAATGCCATCAGGGACTTTCTTTATTATTGTGAACACTGTCCTGAATGAATAGCTTTTGTTTCTCCAATAACATATTTAGCCTTACGATTACTGTGAAATGTGTAAATGAGTAAAAAATATTTTATACAGGAGTTTCTATCTAACTTCAAGCCAAAATGGTGGTCCATGGAAGTATGAAGGAAAATGTTATGGATATCTTCAGTTTATTCTTGACTTTCAGTATCTACCCTAGTTTTTCTCTCTGTTTTTCTCTCTTATGGGATATAATATAGGCATAGATATAAATTCATGTGTCCTTATAAACTACCAAGCATTCTTTCTGCAACAATGTGTGTTACAAACAAACAAACATACAGAACGTGAAACTTACTGAGATCACATGAGGTTGTGTTTATGTATGTGTTTAAATTAACAAACTTTACTTTTTTTTTTAGAGATTGCCACCTGAGCTAACAACTGTTGCCAATCTTTTTTTTTTTCCTGCTTTTTCTCCCCAAATACCACCAGTACATAGTTGCATATTTTCTTTTGGTTGTGGGTCCTTCTAGTTGTGGCATGTGGGATGCCAGCTCAGTGTGGCCTAATGAGCGGTGCCATGCCTATGCCCTGGATCTGAAGCAGCGAAACCCACGAATTTAACCACTCAGCCATGGGGCTGGCCACCAAACTTTACTTTTATAGAGCAGTTGCAGGTTCACCGCAAAATTGAGCAGAAAGTATAGAGAGTTCCCATACGTTCTCTGTCCACCCACCGCTCAACACAGACACAACCTCCTCTGCTATCGACATCCAGCATCACAGCAGCACATTTGTTACATTCAATGAACCCATGTTGACACATCATTACCTAAACATCCATAGTTTACATTGCAGTTCACTCTTGATGTTGTACATTCTATGAGTTTAGACAAATGTATAATGACATGTACCATCTATGGTAGTATCATACAGAATAGTTTCACTGACCTAAAATCTTCTTTGTTCTGCCTATTCATCTCTCCCTCCTAAACCCTGGAAACCACTGATTTTTTTCTCGCTGTCCATGTAGTTTTGCCTTTTCTGAATGTCATATTGTTGGAATCATACTGTGTGTACCTTTTCAGCTTGGCTTCTTTCTCTTAGTAACATGTATCTAGGTTTCCTCCATAACTTTTCATGGCTTGATAGCCCATTTCTTTTTAGTACTGGATAATATTCCATTGTCTGGATGTACCACAGTTTAGCCATTTACCTTCTGAAGGACATTTTGGTTGCTTCCAAGTTTGAGAAATTATAAGGCTGCTATAAATATGTGTGTATATGCTTTTGTGTGAACATAAATTTTCAACTCCTTTGAATAAATACCACAGAGCATGATTACTGGATTATACAGTAAAAGTATGTTTATAGTTTTGTAAGAAACGGCCAAACTCTTTCAAAGTGACTGCAACATTTCACATGCCGACCAGCAGCATATGAGAGTTCCTGTTGCTCCAATTTGTTCTAAACTAAACCCATCATCTCCACTCCCTACTACCCAATAGAGCTTCTTCTGCCAGTTACTTGTTACATCTCAGAATGACACTCTGTTTCCACTTGCTCAAGCTGAAAAGGCATGACTCTCCCTTAATTCCATCTTCTTCCTCAAGAGACTCATGTTCAACCTCATCAAACTCTGAAATATTTATTGAGTCCATAATCTTCTCTCCAACATGATTATTTCTCCTCTGAATCAAGTACATTCTCCCAATATTTCCTTTTCTTTTCTGTCAACTTGAGAAAGTCAGTCTTTAAATTCTTCTCTCTAGGGAAAGTAGATGAAATGATTGACTTAATAAAAATGCACCAAACTAATGCAGCCAAGTTAGGCAAAATAACACCCCTGTATTTGACTGTAGAAGTGGGAAGAAACTGCCAAATATAGACAAGAAATAAAGACTTCTTCAAAGTAATCCCTCTCTCACCTGCTTTAAATATGATTGAATGTGTGCTGTGGTATTCTGTAAATGCTTTGTACCAAAAATATATCTTGATTCTAGTCCTAATTGATATTCCTGTTGTATAATTCAATATTAAATTGGGTCATAATAAAAATAGCTCCATCACTGTTTGCAAAGAGTAATTTAAAATGATCTTTGCTTTCCAATAGGAGAGTAAAGAATGATTTTAGCCCTCAAAACGACCTTTAACTGATCCCTGAGGAATGAGCATGCAATTGTGTTTGTGACAGAATGCAATTATGTTGCAGAGGTGCACTCTTGTGATTCTGGATTTACAACTGGGAACTTTGGCTATTGGGAGAGAGAAAAAAATTAATTGATACAATGTAATGTTAAGTATGACTGTAGCATAAACCAGAGCTTTTAAATGGGTGCCTCCTGTATATTTTATTTAAATATGCATGTCAAAATTATTCCAAACAAAAGAATACATCATTAAAATGGAATTCTTGAATAATCTGTGAGACATCTCTGTGGTATACTATGAAATCCAACTGAAACCTAAATCGCTTTATACAATTTATCCTTTGCCTCTTAAGGATTGCATTTTTGATAGTGAGCAAGAAAGCTGGATAAATAAACAATTAAGATAGTGTATAACTATACAAGAGTGTGGGATTCTTAGAAAGAGAAAGATTAAGTGATGAGTTATTACCATTCTATTTCCATTCATATAATAAAAATGTACTATTGTTTACATAAGTAATCCATATTGTTTTTGTAGTAATTTGAACAATAATACTTGCTTAACTTCATTTTGACATCCAAAGACACTTCATAAATGTTAGCACTTTAATTTGAATTGTATTCATTTTAATTTAATCAGTATGTCTTATTTAAAACATATTTGATGCACTAAGGAGAGAATAATAAATATTGAACCAAATTAAGGAGCTTCCTGACTTTTATATAGTTAATCTATCCATAGAATATTAGTGGATAAATTGTCATTAAAAGAAACAAGATGAATCACTGACAAATCATTTACATGAAAAGATGTCCAAGGGTGATTAATTATTAATGATGAAAATCAATATAATCATAAATTATTTTCCAATGAGACAATTTAATTTAACATTAAGCTATAGAGAGATGGAATAAAATTAGAATAAATTGGAATCAAGTAGATATAAATTGGGATCTAAGAACTAAAGGTCAAAGATATTAGAAAAATTTGTCAAACTTATTTACATGAAACTTTCCTGGGATCATCTCATTCAAGATAGCTCGAGGAAGAAATAAAAATTTAGCCATAGAATTGATCATAATCAGTAGGAGTTAAAATTAGAGAAATGTTGCTTGGAAGAGAATAACAGTAATACATGGCACCTGACAAATATTAGAAGTTTAATAAATGGTAAATAAAATTTAAAACTGAAAATAGGTGGGGAAATTCAGATCAAACTTTTATATACTTCTGATAGGTGTTTATTCAATGTCAGATTTAAAATAGCTATTCAAATATAAGATATTCTAATCAATTAATTGACACCTAATTTGATATTTATATCTTGCTAAGTACAAATTAAGCACCTGTATATACTCCTGAAGGTTAATATATTCATATGAATGCAGTTACAATTTTTGTACTTATAAAGTTCTAAGTTAATTAAATGGTACAAAGAGTAATTCATGGAATACATTTAAATGGGTCTTTCCATGTATCATTATGACTCTTTTTCTGCTTAGCCATTATTTTGCAAAAAGTCCATTTACTCCACATATTTGCATAGTAAACATATAATACAATCATACTCATTGCATAAATTAGAAAAATGAAATTAGAAGTTGCTCTATATATCCAGTGTAAAAATCAAAAGTTGGACTGGAAAAAGCCTCCCTTAAATAGTGAGAAAATTAAAAGAAAATTTGAAATGCAGTACTGTACTTCATTTAAAACCTCCATATTGAAGGAAGACTTTGAATTTGCATAAATATTTTATTTATCTATAATTCTCAAAAACATTATTATAAATATTTTAGAATTATATAAGCCATGTAACATTGGTCTGAGTAATGGTTTCATGCAAAAATATTATTAAGGCCATCAGGTGGCAAAGAAGCAAAGATAAATGACCTGAATACAATTTTAAGTGACAGTAAGAGTAGAAAAAGATCAGAGGGAGAAGAACAATTATTGAATGCTTACTATATTCCAGAAAATGTGCTATGTGTTATCACACTGTTTAATTTTTCAAAATTTTCTGGAAGATATTTTTATCCTCATTTGTTTAGTATAAATATACCTGCTTGATGAGTTAAAGGAGTGAATTACGATGCTCTCTTTTATAGTGGGGTAACTGAAATTCAGAATGATTAGCACATTTTCTAAGATTGGCCAGCTAGAAGGTGATTAAAAAGTGTTCAATCATAATTGCAAATCTTATATATTTACAATCACATCATGCTGAATTTTGGTATAATAGAAGTCAAATTATCTCTGAATTGAGAGAAATCTTTACTACTGTCTCTCTTACTTTGGAAAGAGATCTCAACTTAACACTGATAGTGGCAGAGACAAGACCCATGAGAAAGCTAAAGACGACCTAGCTGGCCGGATAACTAAGTAACCAAAGTTGACACTGGAAATAGGCTCCCAAGAGGGAGTAAACAGGTCTCTAGCCATGCACAAACAAGCATGAATCGACCTACTTAGCGGAACAACGTCAGCCCACTGGTCCACTGTGTCTCTGCTTTACTTATCTAAGTCTTTCAGAACTTAGACACATCACATAATCAAACCACCTTGTCCTGACATGAAGCATGATGTTCAACCAATCTTTACTGAAGAGCTATACGTATTGATTTCCCAAAACAAATTTTCCTAACTTTCAGAAGCAATCTGTGGCATACCTCAGAGATGTTGCAGGTTCAGTTCCAGACCACCACCATAAACTGAACATTACATTAAAGAGAGTCACGACTTTTTGGGTTTCCCAGGGCATATAAAAGTTATGTCTACACTATACCAAGTCTGTTATGGATGTAATGGCATTATGTCTAAAAATTATGTAGATACTTTAATTAAAACATGCTTTGTTGCTAAAACATGTAACCCTCATCTGAGTTTTCAGTGAGTTGTAATCTTTTGGCTGGTGGAGGGTCTTGCCTCCATGTTGATGGCTGCTGATTGATCAGAGTGGTGGCTGCTGAAGATTGAGGGGGCTGTGGCAATTTCCTAAAATAAGACAACAACAAAGTCTGCCCCATTGATTGATTCTTCCTTTCACGATTGATTTCTCTGCAGCATACAATGCTGTTTGACAGTATTTTACCCATATTAAAACTTCTTTTGAAATTTGAGTCAATCCTTTCAAACCCTGCTATGCTTTATAACTAAGTTTTTGTAATATTCTAATATTCTGAATCCTTTGCTGCCATTTCGACAACCTTCATAGCATCTTGACCAGGAGAAGTTTCCATCTCAGGAAACCACTTTCTTTACTTCTCCAAAAGAAGCAACTACTCATCTATTAAAGTTTTATCATGAGATTGCAGTAATTCAGTCACATCTTCAGGCTCCACATCTAATTCTAGTGCTCTTGCTATTTCCACTTTATCTGCAGTTACTTCCTCCCCTAAAGTCTTGAACCCCTCTAAGTCATTTGTGAGGATTAGAATCAACTTCTTCCAAACTCCTGTGAATGTTGATATTTTGACCTTTTCCCATGAATCACAAATGTTCGTTATGGCCTCTAGAATGTTGAATACTTTCCAGAAAGTTTTCAATTTGCTTTGCCCAGATCCATCAGAGCAATCACTATCTGTGGCAGCTACAGACTTATAAATGTGTTTCCTAAATAATAAGACTTGAAAATCAAAATTCCTCTTTGATCCATGGGCTGCAGAATAGGTGTTGTGTTAGCAGGCATGAAAGCAATGCTAATCATGTACATCTCCATGAGAGCTTTTGGGTGACCAGATGCAATGTCAATGAGCAGCGACATTTTGGAAGGAATATTCTTTTCTGAGCAGTAGGTCTCAACAGTGGGCTTAAAATCTTCAGTAAACCATGCTATAAACAAATGTGTTGTCATCTAGGTGTTTTGTTCCATTTATAGAACACAGGCAAGGTAGATTTAGCAACATTCTTAAGGAACCTAGGATTTTCAAAATGGTAAATGAGCATTGGTTTCAAATTAAAGTCATCAGCTGCATTAGCCCCAACAAGAGTCAGCCTGTCCTTTCAAGCTTTGAAGCCAAGCATTGACTTCTCCTCTCTAGCTGCCATCTAGGACTTCTGTTTCATCTATATTGACAATCTGTTGTTTGGTGTAGCCACCTTCATTGATGATCTTAGCCAGGTCATCTGGGTGACGTGCTGCAGCTTCTACAGCAGCACTTGCTGCTTCCCCCTGCACTTCCACATTATGGCGATGGTTTCTTTCCTTAAACCTCATGAACTGACCCCTGCTGGCTTCACACTTTTCTTCTGCAGCTTCCTCCCCTCTCTTGACCTTCACAAAACTGAAGAGAGCTAGGGCCTGGCTTTGGATCAGCTTCGGCCCGAGGGAATGTTGTGGCTGGTTTGATCTTCTGTCCGGACCACTGAAACTTCCTCCATATCAGCAATGAGGCCGTTTCACTTTCTTATCGTTTGTGTGTTCACTGGAGTAGCACTTTGAATTTCCTTCAAGAACTTTTCCTTTCATTCACAACTTGGTTAATTGTTTGGCACCAGAGGCCTAGCTTTTGGCCTATCACAGCTTTCCACATGCCATCCTCACTTAGCTTAATCATTTCTCCCTTTTGATTTAAAGTGATAGAGTGCAACTGTTCCTTTTACTTGAACGCTCAAGGGTCATTGCACGGTTATTAATTGGCCTAAATTCAGTATTGTTGTCTCACAGAATAGGGAGGCCTGGGAGGAGGGAGAGAGATGAAGGAGAGAGATGGTAAAGGACTGGTTGATGGAGCAGTCAGAACGCACACAACATTCATCCATTAAGTTCGCTGTCTTATACAAGCATGGTTTGTGGTTCCCCAAAACAATTACAATAGTAACCTCAAAAATTATTGATCATAGATCATCATAACCATAATAATAATAATAATCAATTTGAAATATTGTGAGAATTACCAAAATGTGATACAGAGACACAGAGTGAGCAAACATTGTTGGAAAAATGGTGCAGACAGACTTGCTCAGTGCAGGGTTGTCACAAACCTTCAATTTGTAAAAAAGGCAGGACAATAAAGCAAAGCACCATAAAATGGCATATGCGTGTAATTATAGTCACCAAGTAAATTAAAACTGCCCAGAGTCAGTTCATTTAACACTGGGAGTTCTGAGATATCAGTCTTTCCATGAAAATTTCCACCCCAGATCTATCAAGTTTTTGTCTGTTTCAGGACAGATAAAGAAATTGTTCACAAATCAGAAACATTCATAGATACAGAGAACAAACTGGTGATTGCCACAGGGGAGGGAGGTGGGAGGTTGGGTGAAACAGGTGAAGAAGATTAAGAAGTACAAACTTCCATTTAAAAAACTAAATACATAAGTCACAGGTTTGTAATATACAGCATAGAGAATATAGACAATATTGTAATAAATTTGTATGGTGACACATGGTTAGTAGACTTATTGTGGTGATCATTTCATAATGTATATAAACGTTGAGTCACTATATTGTACACCTGAAACTAACATAATATTGTATGTCAACTATACTTCAATAAAAAAAGAAATTGTTCACAAATAATATTTTCATTACAATGCACCTAAATCTAAGCGATCCTATTGATTAGGTTAGGGATGTTCCATGCAATTCAAAAGTTATCAATATATTAAAAGAAACTTCCAGAGAAAGGAGTTCACAGTTCTCATGTTATGAAAATTTTTTTATTCCATGGTATTGTACTTTTAGTGGTTTAATGGAAACTAAAATAACCAGTCAGAGATAAGTTTAAGCAGAAACTATTCTGGAACGACAAAGAAAATTGAAAGGATTTGAAATCTAAATTATTTATTAAATATTGTCAAATTCACCTCTATAAGGGTTGGACCATTTTAGATCCTAACTGAAATGTCTAGGAAATTCTGTTTCCTCAAAACTTTGCCAAGTGGGTGTTTCTCACGTGCTTTTAGTTTTGTTTGTTTTTTTCCAATCTGATTGATAAAAGTTTTGTCAGTTTAGTTTTAATTTGTATTACAAGTTATGTTTAGCCTCTTATGTTTACAGGCCACTGATATATTTTTGTGAATTATCTCGATATTATTTGGTAATATTTAATGATGTTATATATGCATTTAATCTTTAGCCCAGTAATCCTCTTTTAGAAATGTACCGTTTATTTCTAAAAACATCAAAATATATTCATATGTTTTATATATATCTATTCATAATGTCATCATTTATACATACAAATACAAAAAGTTTTTCATTGAGACAATTTTTAATAGCAAAATATTGGAAGCATGGGAATAGGCAAGAATTTCCTCTCTCACAATTACAATCCAACTTTGTATGGAACGTCCTAGCTACTGCAATAAGACAGGGAAAAGAAAAAGTATAGATACAGATTGGAAAAGAAGAAATAAAACTGTCTTTATTTGCAGACCATATGATTGTCTATGTAAAAAAATCTCCATCTTCCCAAAAAATGCACAAGGATATGCCTGGGACTAATAAGTAAGTAAAGCAGGGTGGCAGGATACAAGGTTAATATACAAAGTCAATTCTTTTCCTGTGTACTAGTAATGAAAAATTGTAATTTAAAATAAGAATAAAATATCACTTACTATAGCATCAAAAGGAAGCATAAATCAAGCAAAATATGTACAGGATCAATCTGGAAAACTATACAATACTTATGAAAGAAACTAAAGAAGATCTAAGTAAATGGAGAGATACTCTGTGGTCAGGGATTGGGAGACAATATCTTTTAAGATGTCAATTCTTCCCAACTCGATCTATGGGTTCAATGCAATCTCCAACAAAATTTCAGCTATTTCAGATATTTTTTAGACATCAGTGAACTGATTCTAAAGTTTATATGGAGAGGCAAGAGAGTTACATCACCCGAAACGATAGTGAAGAATAACAAAGTTGAAGACTTACACCACCTGATTTCAAGACTTAAAATAAAGCTACTATAATCAAGACAGTGTGGTATTGGAAGAACTAAACACATGGACCAATGGACCAGAGCAGAAAGCCCAGAAATACACCTACACAAATGTAGTCAACTAGTCTTTGACAAAGGAGCAGAGACAAGTCAACGGAAAAAGCATATTCTTTTCAACAAATGGTGCTAGAAAAATTGGACATGCATATACAAATAAGAAATGAAACTAGACACACAACTTACAACATTCACACACACATAGAAATGAATAACAGACATCAGTGTAAAGGCAAAACTATAAAGCTTTTAGAATAAAACAGGAGAAAATCTGTGGGACCTTCAGTATGGTGATGAGCTTTTAGATGTAAGAACAAAAGCACAATACATAAAAGAAAAATTGAAGTTATATTTACTAAAATTTAAAAGCATCTGCTATGCAAAAGACACAATGAATGGAGTGAAAAGATAGGCCACAGAATGGGAGAAAATATTTGAAAAGCACATATATGATAAAGGACTTGAATTCAAATTATATAAAGAATTTTTAAAGCTCAACAATAAGAAAACAAATAATCTGATTAAAAATGGGCAAAAGACCTGAATAGATACTTCACCAAATAATATGTATAGATGGAAAATAGCATATGAAAATATGCTCAACATTGTCAATAGAGAATTTCAAATTAAACATCAGAGATATCACTGACACCTATTAGAAGGGCTAAAATTCAAAAACACCAACAATGCCAACTGCTGGTGAGAAATGTGGAGCAACAGAAACGTTCATTGTTTGTGGGAATGCAAAGGAGTTTAGGAATGTCGTAGACAGTTTGGAAAATTCTTATAGAGATAAACAAAGTCTTTCCATAAGCACCAGCTATTGCAGTCCCACGTTTGGCATTTTCTACTTCTAGGTATTTGCCCAATATATTTGAAAAATTACGTACATACAAAAATCTGTATGCAAATGTTTACAACAGCTCTTTCTTTAATTGCAAAAACTGGAAGCAAACAAGATGTTCTTAATAGATAAATGGAAATATAACCTCTGGTACAAACATACAGTAGAATAATATTCATAACTTAAAAAAATGAGCTATTGAGACATGAAAAACAGATGGATGGATAAATGCATATTGCTAAGTGAATAAAACCAATCTGAAAAGTTTACATACTGCGTGATTCTAATTATATGACATTCTAAAAAAGGCAAAACTATAGAAACAGTGAAAACATGACTGGTTTCCAGGGTTTTGGAAGTGGGGGTTGAAAAAGTGGAGTACAGAGGACTTTTAGGGAAGAGAAACTATATTACATGATACTATGATGGCGGATACATGACACATGCATTTGTCAAAACCCATAAACTTTGCAGGACAAAGAGTGAACCTTAATGAATGCAATCTTCAAAATATTGTTTAGGAGGTCAGAGGATCCAATGATGGAATACAGAGTATGACAACATAATCTAACCCTACTATAAATATATAAAACAAACACACTGAAGGTGATGGGGAAGAATGTGCTGACCTAAGTAATTTTGTAAATTAGAGTCTGTAAGACTAAAGGCAAAAGAAATTGTACATAAATGTTATATATAAGTACTATCCTTGATGAAGTTGTTTCCTACTGGGGCGTGGGTTAGGATTCTCATAACACTATACATATATAATAGGATTGAACAATTAAGGAAATGGATGGCAGATGATGGGAGTCAGGTTTCTTACTATTGGAGTGGGAGGTTACATATAAACATTGGGAACAGGCTAGAGTGATTCATGTAGTAATGGATTAGAATTGGAGATTTTAATATGAAATCATGTTTAGCTTAATATAGATATAGATGTTTACCTATGGAAAATTTTATACATATGTGTATATACATGGGAAATACACATATGTATACACATACATATTTCTTTGATCTGTCATCTAAGGGGCCTAGAAGCAGTCATACCCCAGTAGCAATGAATGTACCTAACACTCAGATATCGGTTTCTAATACCATATGCCAATGATAGGAACCACACTGTTTGAGAAAATGTCTAATTTTAGACTTGAGTGGGAAATAGACAAGATAAGCCTGGAATATCTTATAGTGCCAGAAAGTAAGGTTGTGCTAAGAATAAAAACATCACATTGATGGGGCATATGTCTAAAGGATGCAGGAGAGAACTCAAAGAGCTCCCAATGGCTAAAACTGGAACAACTTGAGAAATAAAATAAAATAGCATTGGATTATAAGCCAAAGGGTACAATAAAGATCCATGGCTCCATATTGTCATGAATGATCTAATAAATAAATGAGGAAGAATAGACAAATCTCTTGTGCAGAAGAATTCCAAATAATTTATGTAGGTGCTCCATTCTCAAGGAGATGGAGCATAATTCCCACTCAAGTGTAGGTAGGCATAGTGACTTGCTTCCAAAAAATACAGAATGGAAAGAGACCAATAAAAGAGTAACTTTACAGTGGAGAAACTTGACAAACACTGCCTTAGCCAGGTAATCAATGTTAACATCAGCAGTGAGGTTATATCAATAGTATGCACCCTTGATATGATGCGATGAAAATTGCACTTTATCTTTGTAGTCTTCCTCCCAAAACACATAACCCCAATCTAATCACAAGAAAAAAATAGGCAAACCCCAATTGAGAGACATTCTACAAAATACATGACTGCTTCCTCAAAACTATCAAGGATAAAATAAATATAGTTTGTGAAACCATCACAGACAACAAGGGGCTAAGGAAGCATGACTACTAAATATAATATGGTATCCTGGAAGAGAAAAAGAACACGAGTTAATGAAAACATATCAATATTCATTCATTGGCTATAACAAACGTGCCATACTAATATAAGATGTTAATAATAGGCAAAACTTGAGCATGTAGTATATAGAAATTCTGTGTACTATCTTTGCAATCTCTTTATAAATCTAAACCTACTGCTGTAAAATAAAAATTTTATAAAGAAAAAATTGGGCAAAACTTAAATGTCCATATGTGGGAAATTAGTCAAATAAGAGGGTACCTCAACACAATAAAGTATTATACCGTTATAAAAAAGAATGCAGGAAGTATCTATGAACTGACATGGAATTATTTTCAAGGCATATTCGTAGATGATCTAGAAAGCAAAATATACCAACAGAAAGTGCACTAGACTCTGGTTTTATCAAAAATATGTTAGCACCAATAATTTGAGGAAACATAGCAATACTAAAATTACAACACATCCAAAAGGGAAATTGAGGGTAGATTACAGGTCAGAGAAATACAGAGGACCAATGGAAGGTGTATATTTAAAGGCAATTCCTTGAATTTCTCTCTTCTTCAAATTTTTTGCTGTTGGTTATACATTTGTAAAAATATCTTAAGTGCATAAAACTCTTGTTGAAAACAAATCTGATAAAATAGAAAACATTAAGAAAATAGTAGGCCTACGCATTTTCATCTGTTTATCTAGAAACCACGTTTTGTGCTTATAGTTTTTATTATATAAATTTTTGGTTCACTCCCTCAACATTTTCTCAGCAGACATGTTTGGAGCACTTATGGAGAGGCAGACTGTTCTAAAGAGAGGGCTCACAACACTGAATGATACTATTGAGACCTGTAGTCTCGAAGAGTTTATACCCTAAAGTGGATGAGGCTTGGGAGACAAAAAACAAACAAACAGAAAACTCCAATGTAGCCATTAGCGCTAAAATGAAAATAAAATACTGGAGGGCACTTTACATGATCTGAGAAGGCTTCTCTGAGGAGTTTATATGTAATCTAAAATGAGAATGACAGGAAAGAGTCCACTCTACAAAAATTGGAGGGATGATATTTCTAGGTAGAAGAAATAGCACTAAGACCAAAACAGGAATGGGCTTGGTCAGTTAATACAACAGAAAGAACACTAGTGTGACTGTAGTATAGGCAATAAAGGGCAGATGGCACAACCAATGTCATGAAAGGAGGTCAGGATATGGAATATAGCTGGATTATGACTTTATAGTGGTCTTGCACAGTTTGGTATACTGTTTTTTTTAATAGTAAAGCAAACGATGAGTTTCTTACAGTTATACAACAGTTATTCTGAAGGGTGGAGGTTGAGAGTTTGTACCTATTATGATAATCAGTTTTGGTGTAGGGTAGCATGTGAGGGATTCCCCTGCACTAAGAAAATAAAAAACACTTTGCAGTGATGTGTGGTTATAAAAAGCATTTTCAGTACCTAAACTGCTTTGGTTGGCTTTTGATCACAATGTACAGTATGTTGTGAAATGCCACAGTCCTAATGCATGGTATAAAATTTTAAGGCTTATCAAAAAGGCACATGGGTTTAAAAAAGTTAGAAACCACATCATTGTTTACTATAGACCATGGAAAAGATACTGCTCTTTTGTAAGGATAAAAGATGTCTAAATTTGTTCGTTTTGAGTGATGCTAGCCTAGAAGATTGTTAGCTAGCATATCCGTGTTCCATGGCAACAGTTCTGAGCTATGCATAGACAAAGATCTCTTGACATGGTTTGGGGAAAATCAACGTGACACATTACAAGAGGGAGCTCTGGAGAGTCTTGGAGAGCCTGAAAGCATTTACCCCGTTTTAGGTATCTGGCTGCTGGTGCTTAGGAGGCAGGATTTCAAGAACACTGAAAGGAGAAGTAGAGTCTTGCACAAACTTATCCATCTGTTAACTGAATATTGAGCAAGTCTTTATTTTCAATTTAATTTAAACTAAAACTAAACGGCATTAAATGAAACTAAATGGACTGAAATATTTTAAAAGTCAATAAGATTTCCAAACCATTCTCTAACTTCCCTTAACTGTATAGAATGACTAGCATTATGACCATTCATTTGCAGCCATATGAACCAAGGCAAAAAAAAAACAATCTCCCCAGAACCAAATGTGGTTCCCCGAGTGTGTTGTAGACCATGAATCTGCTTCCAGTAAAGGTGTAGTCTTGGTTTTGTCTCAGCCTCTAAACACATATATTTTTTATTATGTAAAATACAGTTATGATATAAAGATAACCCCAAAACATTACCTGCAGCTCTGACACGGGGCTGTGTGACTTTGGGCAGCTCGATTAACATCTAAATGTCTGTTTATCCATTTGTAAAACCATGTTATTGTTTCCTCCCTCATCAGGTTGTTGTGAGAGGCATATAAAAGTAGCTGCCCACTAGTTACTCTAGTCATATTCCTTTTTTTGGTCCATAGCATGAAGACATGTCCTCTTTCTGCAGTAGAGCTGTCCCTACATTTTACAGGGCCTTTGTCATTGTGGTCTGGTGGGTCCTGTACACCAGAGGGGGATGTAGAGATCTCCTGGAAGGCACCCCAAAGCACCAGGCCCCCTGAAGCCCAGGGCCTGAGACAGGGCCACACTTGCCCAGGTCTGAGGGAGGTACTATTCTCCGGGGTGGGGAGAAGGTCAACACTCCTCTCCACACTTCATTCTCCATCACGGCCAAAGGAAGTGGAAGGATTTATTAAACGAGAAGCTTAAGGAGAACAATTGAGCCTGTGGCTCTCTCTCAGGACCTAACGACAACAAGCCATGTAGATTCTCCTTTCAGAGAGGCCTGCAGGCACCTCTACATGCATCATCTGAGCTAGAAAGGAACTTTAACTCAGGAGAAGAAAATTCTGCCCATGTTTGAACACAAAGCCGTATTTTCTGATTAGTCTTTCTTTGATTTCTTACTCTTACGCTCTTATGCCCTTTTTCAATTAGCTCAGAATTTAGAGAGTAAGTATTGTTTTGTATATGCATAAAGTCCAATATTTAGAAACAAACAACATCTGTAAACTATGAAATGACATTCAAATATAATTTATGTCCACAATCATGAATTCATGTATAATACCAGTGTTTCTGAACATGTATCTACCAGGGTTAGGCAGGTTGCATAAATGTCTGGATCAGGCTAAGTATAAAAAATGGACACAAGCGTATAAAATACACAGACAGTGGTGGTGCCAATAAAATATTGGTGAGTGCATGATCTGCATAAGAATATTCACATTCACTAAAATTGAGTTAGTCTAGAGCTGCTGGTGTAGAAACTGCAAGAAAGTACTTTCTTTGAGGTTAGAGATTGGTGCTTATTTATTTTAATATCCCCAGTACCCATCACTGGTCCTGGTATGCCACAGCTACCCAATGAATATTTCTTGATTGATTGAATGAATGAATGAAGGGAACAATTCTCTCAAATCTACTATGTATTATCTTTAGCTTAAATTGCCCCAGTCAAATGTCCATCTACATTTAACATTAATAAGCCTTCAATATTTAAGTGTGCCAAAATGCCAGTCTAACGCATATACATATACACACACACATTATTTAACACAAAATCAAGAAATTTGATTTGAAGGACTGATATTATTGGATATCTCAAGTATATAAGGTGTTGAAGTGTTTGTTCTCTTAAATTTAGTTTTAGGTATTAGGTAAACTGAAATCAAAGAACTTTTCTAAAAATGCACTTACAAATACATGAAAATATGTTAATGAATGAAGAAGATTCTAATATCTATTACTTATATATTTCATGTTGAAATAACATAAACTCAATTATGGTAGGTCAAATATTTTCTTCTTCAATTTTTGTCAACAATTTCTGATAGCTATGTCATTTCCAAGAATATCTAGTTTATCTTGGTAAATCTGAATTATCAGGAAGTTTATCAATCTTAATTTTGTAATGTTTGCTTGCACTAAATAAAAATATTCTCCATCATTTAGTGCTCAGAAGCTGTTAATTTCTGAGTTCTTTATCCTCACAGGTGTGTACTACCTAAAATCTAAATGCAAACAGACATATGATGTCAAACTTTTATTTAGATCATGAAAATGTACGATAAAAACTGATAGAAATTATTGATATATAGGTGAACTTTAAGAGTAAATATCTTGGATTCAGTTTGAAATATAACCAAATCTGAGTCATTACAAACAAAATAGGAATCATATCCCTTGGGATGGTTTGAACAAACGTGACCAAAGGTTAATGATTTAAAGGTAATCTTTCAAGTTCCCCCCACAGTTTCTCTGATTCAAATTTCATAGAATAGGCTTCCGTATGTTCATATTTTGCTAGGAAAGAAAGCTAGCACATGTTTGTGTTCAGGAATTTTGATGCTCTCAGACTACATATTAACAGACATTAATAAAATATAACACCAAAATGACACATTTCCAGGGCCCAGCCCTGTAGCCTAGTGGTTAATTTTGGTGCACTCCAGTTTGGCGGCCCAGGTTTCATTCCCAGGCACAGACCTACACCTCTCACCAGCGGCCGTACTGTGGCGGTGACCCACATACAAAATAGAGGAAGATGGGCGCAGATGTTAGCTCAGTGGGAATCTTCCTCAGCAAAAAACAAACAAACAAAAACGTTAAAAAAAAGACACATTCCTCTTTTCCACTCCTAAACACAAATATACACATGAGCAAACACACTAGCACCCACCTATGCAGAAGTGCACATATCCTTCAGTTAATGGTGTTTCTTCTTACTTCATGGTGACTTTAAAGCCATCAGGAGAGAACTCCACCGACTCCTGACATCAGCTGGCCCCACGTTTCAGGGGCAGAGCTGCACAGTCTCCCTCCTGCCTGTTACCAGGATGATCTCCACACACTCCTCTATCATTCCCAAGTCTGTGGCAGGAAATCCCACCCTGTCTCATCTACCTAAGGCTATCGCCTCCAGCAATTTTATCTTCTTTCTGCTACATCAAAATTTAGCTTTTTACTGAATCCTTCTCATTACTGTTCAAACATTCCTTAATTTCTTCAGCTAAGAAAAAGAAAAAAATCTTCTCTTGATCACGCATACCTTAATAAGCTACCATTTGGTTTTGCAATAATATTCCTCAAAAGAGTCATCTATATTTGCTGTCTCCAATGCCTCTTTGCCCATACTCTCGTAAATCCCTTCTCCTCCGGCTTTCACTCCCAGTACTTCAACCAAATTGCTTTCCTTACAAAAGCCAAGGCACTCCACCTTGTTGAATCCACCAGTCAGTGTCTGGGCCTCGTTTATCTGAGACTCCAGGTGCAGGTGCTCGTTCCCTTTTCCTAACGCCTTTCTTCACTTGGTTTCCAGGACACCTCAGTTATTTTGTTTTCTTCCTACATTATTTGCCACTCTTTCTTACATCCCTTTGCTGGGTGTGTTTCCACTACACTCACCTTGCTCACGGCCATGATCACTTCTTTCCCAAACTAGTACAATAGGTCCCCGACAGCAACGTCTACTTCTATTATTGTTCCCCTCCCCCATTCCTTAGGCAACAGACCGCCAGGATGATTCTCTAGAAATCTTAATCAGATCATATCTCTCTCCTAGCCAAAACCCTGCAATGGCACTCATACACTTAGAATAAAAGCTTAAGTCCGTAAGATGGCCTACAAGGCCCTACGTGACCCAGCCCCTCCATCATCTCCCTGAGCTTATTTCCAGGACCTTTCTCCTGAATCACCTGGCTGTACTGACTTTCTTACTGCTTCTTGAGCACACAAGATTCTCCTCTGCCTTAGGGTGTTTGTACTGCCGTAAATACCACAAGTGTTGCCAGTTACCATCTTCTTCAAGATTTGCTCAAATATTAACTTTAAAAAAAAACTCGGGGCCGGCCAGTGGTGCAACGGTTAAGTTCCCACGTTCTGCTTCCCGGCGGCCGGGGTTTCGCTGGTTCCATCGGGGTGCGGAAATGGCATAGCTTGTCAAGCCATGCTGTGGCAGGTGTCCCACATATAAGTAGAGGAAGATGGGCACGATGTTAGCTCAGGGCCAGGCTTCCTCAGCAAAAAGAGGAGGACTGGCAGTAGTTAGCTCAGGGCTAATCTTCCTCAAAAAAAAAAAAAAAAAAAACACACTCAACCCTCATCTCAACCTTGCATATCCAATTTCCATTAGCATTATCTACTTTTTTTCCATCAATCTGAAAATCACCTTGTGGTATATTGTATATATCATTGATGCTCTATTTTCTCTTATTAAACTGTCAAACTATACATCTCTAAGTAGAGGGCTTTCTATTTTTTAGTTCACTGAGAAATCCCAAGTGCTTGCAACATAGCGGCTGCTCCAACAATACTCATTGACTATAAATGAACAAAAGTTTTCACAGCACGACTTCATTTATATCATATTCTTATGAACTTAATTGAGCCACATAGCATTTTTTGAATTACTGTGTGTGTGTATCCAGAATCTGCCTCATGTTTATTGTTAGCATAGTGTATGCGGGATGTTTTTTCTACACTTTGTGAAACCATGCTCATCAGGAGAGCCCAGAGCTGACTCTTTTGACCAGCTAGCTGCATTATATTCCAACAAATGCATCATCTTCTGATGCATGTATAGTTCACTTTTAGGACTATTGATGTTTCTTATGAAATTTTTGCTAACATCTGTGTGTGCTCTGACTTATGCTTCATTGAACTGAAAAAGGCTTTTCTAACTCTGTTCTAATCCTGTATCTGAATTTTTACAGATGTTTCCTGTCTTTCTGTGGTCTGACACATAGTGGTCAAGCGTGCACTCTGGAATTAGAGTGCTGGCTTCGATCTCAGCTCACCCCTTTACTAGATGTGTGTCCTTCAACAAGCTGCTCAATATCTCTAAGCCTCAGTTTCTCAGTTTAATCTCGAAATTAAAGATAATAATTGTACATCTCATAGGATTTTTGTGAGGATTAAATAAATTAATACATCTAAAATACTTATAAGAGTGTCTGGCACGTGGTAAGTGCTGACTGTTGTTATGTATCTCTCACACTTCTGCTAGGGTATCTAATTTGTGCTTCTTTCTAAATTGTTCTCATTAAATTCCTTTTTTTCCCTAAGAGCACTTGCTCAAAGAAAACCTGTAAAAAGTGCATCTTCAGATTTTTAATGGTAGAATTTTATTTGTTTGATCATTTCGAGTAATGTCACTATGCTTTTGTGATGCTATCCGTTGCTATCTCTATTTCTGGCTCTTGCTCTCACTCTCTCTCAAACCCATGCACTCTGTGTTTACCAAGGGTAGTTTTCTTTGGTGTCTATATATTTTCATTAAAGTAGTTATTTTTTTCAGATACTGTGGCTACAGGCAGAGAATTTTAAATCTCACTGTTCAGTGGAGCCCTATCTTTTTTGAGTTTTAAAACACACACAAGTCCCTCAGTGCTGAGAAGTGTAAGCACTTTGACATCTCCTGTAGGATATCACCAGGCTGCCTAAGTTGTGGCTAAAGGCATTATTGTTTAACTGTGTCACGCCCAATATCACAGCGTTACATTCGTTAGGTATAAAGCCTGTAATGATTGGGGGTTCCACAGTCCTCTCTGAAGCATAAGACAACAGTTCTGTGAACTGTTTTATCCAATGAGCAACGGTATCAATACTCAGAAAGTTGACAACTCACATATTAATGCCACAGCTATGGTCTCTATAAGGAACCAAACCTTCTGAGAACCTTCCTGAAATTAGAGCTAATATTTAGTACTATTTTTATGCTAAATTCTGTGAGTATCATAAAGAACATCTTTGCAATTAGAAGCAATGGTATGCTGGAGCCAGCTCACACGTTCCAAATCTCTTATCTAGACTGTATTATGTGACTTTTAAATATATTCCTCAGGAAGCAAACCTCTTCTCCACTGCACTGCAGGTGTTCTCTCTCTGCCACAGTTCTCAATTGCAGACAGACACTGGTTCAAGCAGATTTAAATGTAAAAGCAGTTTATGTACTGAGTCCCTCACAGGAATGCAGGACGAACTGGAGAACCTGGCTCGGGAAACAGAGGAGATCAAAGGAGGCTGTAAAAATCACAGCTAAGTTCAAGATTAAATGTCAGAGCTATTTGTGCAGGGACATCATTTCCTCTGCTACTGAATATTTGTGTCTCTGACTTCACTGTAGACAGGGCCTGCGCTGGATGATGGGAGCCCCACAGGCTCTATGCAGCGCTCCTTCTGGAAACAGATATCCCCTTTGCTACTGACCCAGAGCTGATTCACTATCCTCTATGCTGCTTTTCACCAAAATATGTCAAGCCTAGGAGTCTGGGTTTGACTTGTTAAGCAAGAGAGGCTGGAAAAATAAGTATCTGGTCTTTTCTTCTTCCATAGTTAAAGGCAAACTCTACCCCGCACCAAATTTTATGAAGTGGTCAATCTCCCAAACATATGAAGGAGTTCAGAATAGGTTAACAAAAATAATAAAGTTTGGTTCAATTTTTGCCAAATATTTTGCCAATCAAATTAATGTTGAAAAACTTATAGTAACATATACCCGCACGTTCATGTCCACAGCAGCATTATTTCCAAGATGTGGAAACAAACTAAGTGTCCATTGATGGATAAATGGATAAAGAAAGTGAGGTGTATATATATATACACATGCATACACAATGGAAATTTATTCAGCCATAAAAAGGAAGAAATTTGTGACAACATGGATGAACTTTGAGGACATTATGCTAAGTTAAATAAGTCATATAGAGAAAGGCAAATACTGCATGATCTCACTTATGTAGAGAATTTTAAAAAGCCAATCCCCTAGAAAGAGAGTAGATTGGTAGTTTCCAGGGTGTGGGAGGTGGGGAAAGTGGGGAGATGTTAGTCAAAGAGTACGAACTTCCATTTATAAGGTGAATGACTTCTGGAGATTTAAAGTACAGCATGGTGACTGTAGTTAACAATGCTATATTGTATACTTAAAAGTTAAGTCAGTAGATCTTCAGTGTTCTCACCACTCGCACACACTAAATGTAATTATGTGAGGTAATGGATATGTTAACTAATGTATCATCACGTTGTATACTTTCAACTTACACAATGTTATATGTCAATTATATCTCAATAAACCTAGAAAAAATCTTGGAGCAGTATTTTTCAATCTAACTATAAAATAATAATTTTCATTATTACATATTCAAGTTCCTGCATTTACAGATAACTACTGCTAACATTTTGATGAACACGCTTTCGATAGTTCTTTATATGCTCCTGCAATATGTAACCTTGATTACTAACCTAGCATTAGCTTCTAATTGCACAGGGCCCTTTGAGGGGGTTAAATCCACCCTTACTCCATTCAGTCTTGTGTTATAAGAGAGACTTTATCTCCCCTAGCTACAATTTGGGGTGTGGATAATATAAAAGTGACCCCCGTTTCCATTTCCAGAGAATAGTCCAGGAGGGACATATACAATATAATTTTTTAAAATCTGCTTAAAATTCTAGGAAAGTTTCTCATTGGTTTTAAGATGGTGAGCCGTTATAAACCGTATAGATACACATGAGGGAGATGAACGTGCCCTAGTCTTGCAATTGGCAGCCATTCTACAACCAAAATAGGAAAAGTTCTAGAATGAAGTTGACAAAGTGGACAGGAAGATAAAATCACTGGAAAAATCTGTGCCCATGAAAATATTATTAAACTGCTGGATCAAACCAACACAAACTTTTAGACTTCATTGTATATGATCAAATACACCACCTTGTGGCATAATTTACCTTTAGTTGGACTATGTGTTGTTTGCACCTCAAAGAGTCTTAACAAATAAAGCAAACTATAATATACATATGTACACACAGAAAATTGTACTATACATATATATTGGCAATATTTAAGTCTTTAAAATTACTCTCCTATGTCTGAAAATAGATACGTTAGTAAAAAGTTTGATTTTAAAAACACGTAGCTCCAGTTTTCATGAATTTTTAGTAATGTATAGTATTAACATATTTTATTTTATTTCAGCATGTTCTTAGTAATGGATGTCTAGAATATTCAGTTTTTTGCTTTATTTTGGTTTGTTACTATAATAAATGCTGTAGTGGCAAAATCTTGACATGTTTCTGTGTAATTGTTTTATTAACTCTGTAGGACCATTGCTACAAGTAGGACATGTGGGTCAACCAATATGCATATTTTAAATGTTCAAATATATAGAAAAACTGCCCTCCAGAAGTTTGCAATGACTAATTTCCATATGTGCATGAAAACATTTATTTCTCCACAAGCTCATTCAGACTTGGTATTGAAAATTTTGTTAAGCATTCCAATCTAAGAAGAGAAAAGCATTATATCATTTTTTTCAATTTTTATCTTTCTTTGCCTATACAAACCAGTGTTATTTGTAAAATTTGTTTATCATAATTACTTATTTTACAAAATACTTGTTTATACCTCTTACACCCCTACGTTTTGGGGTGTTCGTCTTTTTTGTTGTTGATCTGTAAGTGCTCAATGCACATTAGTTATATTAACATTGCGTTTCATGACTTGAAAATATTCTCCCTTTAGGTATAAATGTGTTTATTGCTGCCTTATATGTATATTAATTTTGATGTAGCTGAATCTATTGATCTTTCTTTTATGGATTTTAGTTACTGTCATGCTCTAATTTATTAATTTTAGTGTATCATTTTCCTCCTCAAAATTGTGATTCTAAACTGTCTTCATTCCATTGGGCTTTTAAATGGGTATGAAAATTCTCTATCATTCCTATGCAAATCAAGTGAACACTTAAAGAGTAAATGTTAATCATCAGAATTAAACAGGATATATTATTGTGTTTTATGTGGTTTTAAAGGAACTATCAATGGAGTGGTGTCTCATCTTTATAAAATTACTATTAATTCATGCCATAACTAAGAAAACAGTATTGATCTTGGCTTTTGGTTTGTAATGTTTTAGTATCTTGATTTTTAATCCATTTTAAAATACATACATTTTATTGTTGGGAAATATGGAATAAGTTTGTGGAAAAATAAGACTATTCATATGTATCATATATAAAATATATTTAAAGTAAATAATTTTGAAACCATAATTAAAAGTAGCATAATATTATCTTCATTCTTGTTGGAAGGACTTATATATGCCTATTCTGTTATATGTCTATATTGCCTTAACATAATTCTTATTAGGTACATATGTTACTGAATATTAAATTAAACAAATACTTACCATAAGTCTATATAATTCATACCACAATCTTGATAGGTATAAAGATACATTAATGTAGGAGACTGACCTGTGAGCTTTCAAGCATCATTTGTAGTTACATGATATTTTCCTGCAATGAGAAAACATTAAACAGGAAACTATTCAAGATTATTTAAGCTTATTTTATTTTATTTTATTTTTGAGGAAGATTAGCCCTGAGCTAACATCTGCTGCCAATCCTCCTCTTTTTAGGCTGAGGAAGACTTGCCCTGAGCTAACATCTATGCACATCTTCCTCTATGTTATATGTGGGACGCCTGCCACATCATGGCTTGCCAAACGGTGCCATGTCCGCACCCGAGATCCAAACCAGTAAACCCCAGGTTGCTGAAGTGGAACGTGCAAACTTAACCACTGCACTAATCATTTGACTTTTTCTCAATTATCTGCTTATTTCCAGTATGTAGGGTATGTTTAATAATTATCTGTTAAATAAATTACAGTGAGTCATTTAGGTAGCAGATTAAAACGGAAATAATATGACATGAATATAATAAATTTATTCTAAGCAACAAAGACTATTTTTAAACATCAATTATGTGTGATCATTGGGGTTATTACATCACTATGAATGAGCTGTCACAAATAAGCTGGTTGTTGATGTCCTAATTTCAAAATTTCATGTATCATAGCCACTGTATGAACACACACACTACAATTTATACACACCTTTTATTTAAGCCTTGGTTCACTTCCTCTTAGAAATTACAGTGCTGACACCTGTTCTCCCTGTTGCTTTTACTCTCTATTCCTCTATATTCTACTGCTCTCTATTATTATTCTCTTTTACTGGTGACATCACTTTCAAACTTCATTTTCTACTGCTGACTTCAACTTTTCCTTCCTTTAGAGCAACTGTCTGAGTATTCTACATATCAGTACTTTCTACCTTTCGGGTGCTAAGTACTGTCTTATTATCATGAGATTGAAATGTAGAGATCAGACTTCCAGCTTATCTGTGACACATAAATGCCTTGGGTATCCTGTCAGCATGAGACAAAACCTGAACAAACTGAAAATAAATATTTTTCCTAGACTCATCAGAAATTTGAGAGTCAAATCATCAACTCAAAATCTGGAGAGATGGGTGACTACAGAGAAACACAGCTAACCTGGCGCAGAAGGTACTAGAACCGTAAACTAATAGGAACACTTAAATGATAATTTTGATGAATTGCTGGAGACCACATTTGGACTATTTTGAGAGTGAGAAACTCCTAGAGGGATGCAATTTAGAAGGGGGCTCTCTTACTTTTTTGGGAGGCAGAGGTGCAATTACCTAACACAAGCACTCATTAGCCTTCCAATCTCATATAAGAGGGAGGGAAAAACAAAACAAAGAAAAAAGTAAGATACACTTGTGAGGGTCATAACCAACTAAAAGACTGAGATTTAATAAAAAATTATGGAACACATATCTTCCCCAATTCCCTTACCACCACTTCACAGGGCTCCAATATAATAATAGGGAATTATACTGGAAGTGATGCAAGGAACAGACTATATTTAGAAAGAAATTCTTAGGGAAACACAAAGACTACAAGGGAGATAAAAATAAAGATACGAGAGAAATTTGAAGACCCTGATGCCGGTTTTATAGCAAACCTTAAGCACAGTGCAACTCCTAGCCATATTAATAGAAACCTCACAGTAAAAGCATGTCTGTCCCAGTTCCTATTACCTGATATATCATGTTTAGCTTTTTGAAAAAGATGTCCAATTTTGAAAAAAATTTCAAGTCATGGTAACAGTCAGGAAAAAGCACGGACTGAAGACAAAAAAACAAGCATCAGAATCAGACTCAGATGTGGCACAAATGTTGAAATTATAAGACAGAGAGTTTAAAATAACTGTGATGAATTTGTTAAGCACTCTAATGAAAAAGGTAGACAATTTGCAAGAACACATGTAATATAAAGAGAGAGATGGAAACCCTAAAAGAGAATCAAAATGAAATGATACAAAATCAAAAACACTATAATAGAAGTGAAGAATGTCTTTGATTAGCAGTAGACTGTACACAGCTGAGAAAAAAAAATTAGCATTATGTCGATGGAAACTTCCCCAAACTTAAATGCAAAGATAAAGAAGAATTTAAAAAAAAATCTAAAGAATGTAGAACAAATGCAAAAGATGTAACCTCTATGTAAATGGATTACCAGAAGGAGAAGAAAGAGAAAATAGAGCAAATAGAGTAACAATGGCTGAGAATTTTCCAAAATTAATGAAAGATACCAAACCACAGATACAGGAAGCTCAGTAAGCACCATACAGGAATAAATACCAAAAACTGACACCTAGGCATATTATATTCAAATTCCAGAAAACCAAAGATAGAGAAAAATCTCCAAAGTAAACCGAAAAACAAAACACCTTGTCTGTAGAGATGAAAAGATAAGAATTAAACTGGACATCTCTTCAGAAACCAGATATGCAAGAAGAGAGCTCAGTGAAACATTTAAAATGTGAAAGGATAAAACACAAAACCTAGAATTCTATATCCAGCAAAATTATCCTTTAAAAATGAAGGAGAAATAAAGACTTTCTCAGACTAACAAAAACTAAAAGAATTCAACATCAGTGATTTGTCCTGCAAGATATGTTAAAGGAAGTACTTCAGGAATGAGAAAATGATATAGGTCAGAAAATTAGATCTATATTTTACAAAGGAAAAGCAATTTAAAAAGAAATAAATGAAGGTAAAATATTGTATCATAGTTTAGTATTATTAATTGATCAAATACACAAGTGTTTAAATTAATAGTAGTAACAAGGAATTGTGTGATTATAGTATACGGCTAATAGTGAAATGAATGACAGCAATTTTATAAGGGAAGAGAGGGAGGAGTTGTAAATACTTGGTTATAATGTATGTGAACTCCCCATGAAGGGGAATAGTGCTATTTGGAAGTAGATTTAGATTAGTTGTAAATGTATATTGCAAATTCTAGGGCATCCAATAAAAAAATTAAAAACAAAGAAGTATAACTGATATGTTAAGAGAGGATAAAAGATGGAATCATATAAAATGTTCAATTAAAAACAGAAAAGATGGAAAAAGAGAGGAAGACCCAAGAGAATTAAAAGGAAAGTGTGATGGTACAAACATGGTAGATGAAAAGACATAAATAAAACTTGAAGACGTATGCTTAAGTCAAAGAAGCCAATCTGAAAAGGATTTTTACTGCATGCTTTCAATATGGTATTCTGGAAAGGGCAAAACTATAGGATGTTGGGAGATCCTAGGAAGGAATGGAGACTATGGCAAGAGAATGTAACTGTATCACAAATGTATGAAACAACTTCACTGAAGAGAGTGGAGCAAAAGGTATTGGCCTAAGTAACTTTGGAAGTGAGTAGAGTCTGTAAGACTAAAGGCAAAAAGAACTACACATAAACACTATATTTCACTCATAGAGCTTTTTTTTTCCCCCTATGGGGATAGGGGTTAAGAATTCTGACACTGAAATACATGTACACTGGAACTAAACAATTAAGTAAACAGATGGTGTAAAGTGAGAGTCAGGTCTCTACAATTAGAGTGAAAATTTACAGCTAAAGAAAGGAAGGAGCCTAGAATGATCCATGTGGTAATAGATTAGGGTCGACAAAATCAATATGAACTCATGTGTAGCTTAATATAGATATGAATGTTTGTGCATAGAAATATTTACAAATACGTGTATTAACATGCATCTTATACTCATGTATTTCTGTGCTTTGTCAGCTGAGAGGGCCTAGAAGCAACAGTGTCCCAGTAATAGTGATTACACCTGGCGCTCAGATCTTGCTCTCTAACGCCATTCTCCATCTAAAGGAAAAAAGAAAGCAGGGCTCCTTGGAGACATGGTTGATTCCAGGACTGGGGCAGAAAATATACAAGATGAGTCTGGAGCATCTTATAGTGTATGAAAGGAAGGGAATCCCGAAATAAAAGCAAAAACAAAAAGCCTGTGTTGACAGGGAGTTTATCAAAGGGACACTGGAGCCAACCGAGAGAACCACTGATAGCAAATATCAATAAAGGAAAGTAATATTATATTATAATCCAAAGTATAAAATAATATCATAAATAAAGTTCTCCCCTGCAGAAACATTCCAAATAATTTATGTAGATAATCTGTCCTCAAGGAAAAGAATCAAAACTCTCCACTCCTCAAATGTAGGCTGTACATGCATCGCGACTTCTTTCCAAAGGATACAGTATAAAAGGGGAGGAAAAGAGTAAGCTTCTTGTGAAGAAACCTGATAAACACTCCCTCAAACAGATGGTCAAGGTGAACAACAGCGATAAGTCATGCTGATATTACGGGCCCTTGATATTATGTGAAGAAAACAGTACTTACCCTCTGTGTACTCTTCCTCCCCAAACTCATAACCTCAGTGTAATTATGAGAAAAACATCAGATGCATTTCAACAGAGATACATCCTACAAAATACTTGACTAATATGCCTCAAAACTCTTAAGTTCATCAAAAACAAGGGAGGTCTGAGAAACTGTCACCATTAAGAGAAGCCTAGGGGCACACGAAAATTAAGTGTAGTGAGGTGTCCTGGATGGGATCCTGGAAGAGAAAAAGACACCAGGTAAAAACTAAGGAAAGCTGGATAAATTATGGCTTTATTTAGTAATAATGTTATCAGTAGAGGTTCATTAACGGTAAAAAAAAATGTACCATAATATTCTAGGATGTTAATAATGTGGGGAACTCAGTGAGGAGGTAAATAAGGATGCCACAGTATTTTCTCAATTTTTCTGGTAGTCTAAAACTGTTCCAAAAAATAAAGTTTTCTTTAAAAAAATGTAAAGATCAACTGTCTACTGTCAACGAGCTCAAATTCAGTAAAGTTACGTTTTTTTTGCTCTCATATTTGTGTCTGATGCAAGCCAATTCCCTCTCTTTTCTTTCAGTAATTTGCTTCTTTCACTCTCTGTTGTCTTGTGTATTTTGTATTAAAAACTAGCTGACCTTTTAAAAACATTACCGCTCTTTCTGATAAGGGAACCAACCAGTTACACAACATAATAACCTTCTGTATTTCTTTTTTTCTTAAATATTGCTAGTTTTTCCTACTCAAAATTTATGTTAGTATTTTTTCTTTTTTCACCCCCTACATTTCAGAAATGTTGCAAGTCTGAGAATCTGGGGTGTCTAGATCTATATTTCATTGTATTATATGTAGAAACTTACTATTTTCTTTTTATGAAGAAAATTATTCTCATTTTCAATACCTTAGTGTCGTGGAAGAAATACCTAATGTATGTCCTCAAAGGAAGTGTCCACTGTTTCCAGTTATTTTTTACAAAATTTAGGGAGTTATAAGAAGAAAATATTGGCAATGAGGACATTAGTAAGATCATGTCTTCAGGTCTGCTTATAGCTACATATCTATATGTAGCAAGTGAGGGGTGAGTGTGTGTGTGTGTGTATGTGAGATGAATTAAACTTCTGTCAGCCCAGCTGTCATGAGATGCCTTGTCATACATTCTCACCACATGTATATTCTTTTTCTGTTCTCAGTAGTAGAAAATATTTTTATGGAGTTGTCCTCACCTAGTATATACTATTTAACTGAGAGAATATCACTGATTTTTTCTCTCTCTTTATTTAAACTACATAACATATGGAAATTACACAAGGTATTCTAACATAAAAATAATCAATTGTAATATGACCCTTATTATGGAGTATTCTAAATTTTATGTAAATATTAAAGGGAATAACTCAAACAGACCACGTAAAAATTAAATATTCTCATTCACCATTATAATTATTAATGCAGTATGATTTATATGAGTTTCACTAATAAAAGGTATTTAATCCAAATTCATATACTCAAGCTAGTGTAATAAATGAGATTTTTTGGTATAAAAAATGTTTTCGTATTTTTCAAGACATATCTAAAGATTTTGTGACAAATCAAAGTCAGCAGGATCTTCCATCATGTCAGCACACTGGTACTCATGCTGCAACTTCCTGCCTAAGATGTCGCAGTATTGCCTTGACAAACCGTACGTTCTCCCATAGTTACCAAAGTGCATTAAATTTACACCATATGTGTGTGTGTTCCTATTTATAAAAAAAGCAGGAAAAAATAACAAAATTAGGGTTTTTATAGGTTATGTGATATAGAAATTTGGGGAAAGAACACATAAAAAGAAAAGCTTTCAGAAAGCAAACTCCAATTTACAGATTGTTCCTCTAATAGATGAGGTCTGAAAATCAAAGATACATGAAGAATGCACATTAAAAGTAAGGCAGGTTATCTTTTTACTTTGAATTATGTGTACTGCCTTTGTTCCTCCCAAATAAACCCCACTTTGAAGTAATATGTAGCTTTTAATAAACAAGAAGCTCTATGGTAGAAAATTTCTAGGCATTTCTGAAGATAATGCAACCTCAAATACTTTCAAGCAATTAATTAATTCATCCATTGATTTACTCCTTTCCTAACAATTTACTCCTTATTTAACAGAATGCATTAGGCATGACTATAACTGGGCACTGCACACAAATAGAATGAAACATAATCCTTGTCCTTGTGCCTAGCGACTCAGAAGAATCTGTGTATAACTCAAGTTTCTTATTTGAAAATAACAGAAACCAACTCTAGTTAACCTTGCAGCAATGAGTTTCATTTAAAACATATCTTTTAGCTCAAATAATGATTGGAAAATGGGCAGGAACAAAAAGTAGCCAGACAGCTTAGTCTACAAACAATTCATACTAAAGTAAGTGTCAGGCTGAGACGCCATCATCATTGCTGCTGAAGACTGAGCACCAACAGTGGCATAACCCCCACTGGACCTGGTTGCTGCCACCACTATTGCTGGTTGGGCTGGCACAGCTGCTACTGGGCATTGGATGCTCCTAGGTTGAAATGAACATTAAAAGTCCCAGATTTTTTGCATCAATCTTTCCAAGTTGAATTCAGAAAGATAAAATTATGCTTGACCCAACTGTCTCTCTCACTCTCTCTACATCTAATCCTCAGGACATCCTGTTGTCTTTCAGAATACATGCAGAATCTGGCCACATTTCACTCTCTCCCCTGTACCCCAGTCCAAGTAGGCCATGATCTCGTGCCTGGGTTAGAGTCAGTCTCTGAAACAGTCACCCTGCTTTTGCACTTGCACTGCTGTCTATCCTCAATGGTACATCTAGAGTGATCTTTCTAAGTCATAAATCAAATCAAGTCACTCTTGTGCTCAAACTTCTCCAATGTCTGGCTATTTTACTCAGAGGAAACCCAAAATTGTTGGCAAAAGTCATTGAAGGGCTGAGTACAAATTTGGCCTCCTGCTATTTCTTCACCCCGCTTCAGTCCTACTGGCCTCCTTGCTGTTCCTGTGAAAAGGCACCTCTGAGCCTCTCACTTGCTAGCCCCTCTGCAAAAAGGCTCTTCCTCAGATATCCACATGACTAATTTCTTCTTCTTCCTCAAGTCTCTCCTGACTACTCCACTGCAAAATGCAATCTGCCCTCTCCCCCTGGCATTCCCAGTTTACTCACAGAGGATTTTTAGGGAAGTGAAAGGATTCTGCATGATACCATAATGGTGGATACATGTCATTATACATTTGTAAAAACCCACAGAAAGTGCAGCACCAAGAGTGAACCCTAATGTAAACTATGGACTTTGGGTGATAATAATATATCAGTGTAGGCCTGTCAGTTGTAACAAATGTACCACTCTGCTATGGGATTGCTAGTGGCAGAGGCTGTGTGTGGGGCCAAGGGGTATATGGGGACTCTTTGTATTTTCTTTTCAATTTTGCTGTGGACCTGAACCTACGTTAAAAAAAATAGAGCCTGTTAAAAAAATCTGTAAATTAGAGAAAATAATTAGCGGAAATATAACTGAAACTAGATTAATATCCAGAATATATGGAGGATTTCTAAATGTAAATTAAAAAAAATACCACTCAATCAAAAATTAGAACAAGACATCAAAAAAAATTCCAAGAAGGGAAATATGAATGGATATAAAAATACACTATTTCTCAAGAGGAAAATGTGAATCAAAACTACATTTTCTAAAATAAATGCCCATATTATTCACACACATTGACAATAACAGTCATAAATAATTGATTGACAAGTATGTGGAGAAGTGGGACCAGTTTATACTTCTGGTGCTGTCTATCATAATACAGCTGTTTGGCATAACCATGTGACAATATCTAAAGTGTTACCTGACAGTCTGTGTCTAAATTTCCTTGAATTATCTAGCATTTCTCTCTCCCTAGGCATAGTTACCTTGGAGAATGTCCCTTGGTCTCACTGACAAAAGGCTTACGGGAATAAGCGTAGTCCGTACATCAGAAATCATTCTGAGAGAGTCTCGCAAGGATATCTAGTCTACCTTTCATTTAATGAGCTCTGTCTATGAAGTCACACATTTCTGGAAATGCATTAGGTACTATGACTCAAAATCTTTTTAAAGGATCTTGATATGTATATACATCAATATATAGTATATATTGTATACAAGTATATATATACATACACACTCATTATTGTATACAAGTATATATATACACACACACACTCATATCTACATACATACATATACAAACATACAGAAACAGATACATATATACATGCATATGTACGTATATACACTTACATATATATTTTTCAGTTAAAGAGTCAAAAAAATTTGTATTAAAAATAAAGATGACTTTTGGGAGTCTGCCCACAATTTCAATCCTTAGTGTCATGAACAATTAGAATCTACGAGGCTCCCTTAGGGCGGACCATTTTGATGGCCCTGCCAGCTCTGCAATCTATGATGGCAACCACTCCATTGCCTCTGGAGTTGGGTGCCACTATTTGATCTTTGCCTCCTTGAGGTCCTCTCACTCCCTTGAATGCAGCTAAATTGAATCCATTTCAACTACAGAAACTTGTACCAGCATCTACAGTCTATTGAAAATTGCCAATCACTTTTCAAAGATGATGATATCCCATCCCCTCTCCAAAGTATAGCTCTTGCTTTTTGGTGGGGGAAATGGCCTCTGGGCCCTCCCAGAGTATTTCTTTAGGACGTTAGTGGACCCTGTGAAATTCACTCCACCATTTTTTCTGTCAAAATTGTTTGGATTTATTTCTCAACATACTACTCGGATTTGCTGGCATTTTCATATACACTATCAGTGCCACCTGATCAATAACGTGGACCACTCAGAGCTGTTTATGCCACCATAGCAAATCCAGAAACTCTAGCAGATAGATGCATACTGATTAATTCAGCCAGATCTGTAATTATGTGATCAGAATCTCCCCTATCTGCATTCGTCAGATTTCTTATAACATAAATTACTAATGTAAATGGCTAAAATGAAACACTGAAAATCTTTTGGTATAATGCCTCTTTTCAAAGTTGTCTTCAATTGACAATCTCCAGAGAATTTTAAGCTGTTACCTTATTCAATATTTTTCAACATTGGCTAAGTTTCAAAATCAACTGGGGAGATTTAAAGATTCCTAATGACCAGGCCATTCTCCACACTAATTACACTGCTATTCCTGGGGTGGAACTCTGGTGTCAGGACTTTGTAATGCTCCCCAGGTGATTCCAAAGCACAGACAAGGCTGAGAAAGCCTGCCTTATAGACTAAAGACAGTGATGGGGAATGTAGGAGGCTGAATGGTTTCCCTCCAAAAGATACATCCAGGTCCTAATGCCCAAAACTTGTGACTATTACCTTATATGGTGAAAAGAGTGAGTGTTGTCTTGTACAGCAAAACATGGGATTAAATTAAGGATCTTGACAGTATTAGCTTTTCCCAAATTGGATGGATGGATCCTAAGTGCAATCATATGTGTATTTATAAGAGCAAGGGGGAGGGGGGGTAGGGCCAGACACACAGTGGAGAGGACAGCCACAGAGGAGGAGGTGATGTGATGATGGAGGTGGTGATTGGAGTGATGCAGCTACAAGTCAAAGACTGACAAGTGTTGCTGGCTGCAATCCTAGAGGCTAGGAAGAAGCGTGGGACGGAGTCTCCCTCAGAGCCCTTGTGGGGAGTGTGGCCCTGCCAATGCCTTGATTTCAGGCTTCTGGCTTCCAGAACTGCGAGAGAATGATTTACCTTGCTTTAAACTGCCAAACTTGTGGTTATTTGTTAAGCCAGCTATATGAAGCTAATGCAAGGAGGAATAAGAAATAATTTTCTTTTTCAAGGAAATTCCCATATCTTTAAGGCAGGCAGATATAGTCTTATCAGTTAATATCTAACAGGAAACATACAAAGCACATACGTTGTACTTAGTACTGTCTTGTGCATTTGCTGTGCAAAGGAGGGGGGACACACTCACCAGTAGCAACAGGCAGTATATATATGAATATGTGTATATATCTCCAGCAGAATGAGTGTCCCCATCCTTTCACCGTTTGCACAGAGGTGTATTTAGGCCTGGGAACAGCTGGCTGAACCTTGGAAGGGGCTCCAGAAGACAGACTCTAAGTACGGCAAAGGAGCTAAGAACATTCAGTCAACTACATAATAATGAACGCCTCTGGCACAAGAAATAGTGCTCAGTAACCTGAGGAGCTCATCTAGACAGTTTGCTTATCGATGTGGATGCTATTAGTTAGCTGCCCTGTTGAACTAGCCGTTTGCTAAATGACCAAAAGAGGAGAGGGAATCAGCCTCCTCAGGCTAACAGACTTTATCTCTGTTTAGCACTTAGCTTGTTTTAAATGGATTTAATACTCTTAACATTCCTATTTTGTAGGTGTTATTATCACCTTTTACAGATGGGGAAATTAGGCTCGCAGTAGTTGCTTAACTTGCTCAATGCGGTGAAAATGTCAATGGCAAAGCTGAGACTTGGGCAAAGTAGACTGGCTCTCCCCTCTGTGTTCTTAACCACAAGGCTGCACTGACTCTGAGGTTTCAACGTGTCACACGTGGTGAGCCAGGGCCACCTTCCTGGGCATGTGACCTATGCAGGTGCAGAGGACCCTGAACTTAAAAGCTCCCATGACTGGTTTAACGCATTTTAAAATCTTAATTTTTGAACAAAGGGACTCATATTTGCACTGGGTCCTACAATTTATGCAGCCAGTCCTGCTCTGGGACTTTGGAAGTCTCCTAAATAGTTTAATTCTATTCTCAGTTTTCCATTCCTTACTAAACAAAGTGCTTATGTGAACATGATATCTAGTAATAGATTATGAAGAACTGTATTTCAGAGATTCTAAATGTATACTTTAACATCATTTTTTAACATCACTGATTTTTGGATGCACCTCCCAAAAAACGGTATCTTACATGCACTGTGGGTCAGGTGGCAGTCTTGATTTTGTTGCTACCATCCACAATTGTGGAAAGATATTCATTGCTTTTCATGTTATCATTAAATTGAGTTGTCTACATTGTCAAAATGACAAGTGTTGTATTTAATTGCCACTCAAAATGTCTCCAAAAAATTAAGCTATGATTTCAAAACTACAACAACAAAAAGACCTTTATGAATTTTCACCAGACAGCCTGTTAAAAAGCAAACCTTAGTTTGCTTGACCTCATTGCGGTAAGGGAAAATACCACCTTAACAGTCTTTATCTTGGTAGGAGGAAGTCAGGAGTAGATGGACATATGGTTCGGGGGAGTCTGGACTCAAGTGGTTTAAGCCGAGTCTTTTAATGCACAGAACTAGTGGGGCTTGGGCAAAGTTTGTGGGGCATTTTTGTCTCCTTCATATTGAGTTTCAGAAATTTCCTGAAGCAAGGTACAAAGTCATTTACAGATTTATAGATTTATCTTCCCTGAAAGAAACTACAAAATCAGGAGATACAGGTTCTCTCAATTTGTTTTTAAAACTAAAGTTTACTGTGTTCACAGAAAGTGTATATTTTATACTAATGGGCGTATTACCACAATTTCATAATCTGTTACAGAGCAAAAGCCAAACTCTTGACATCCCTGCTACTTGCTACTCAAGTATTGCCATCATCTGGGATTTGGGGCAAAGGCAGACTCTTAACTCTCATCCCTCCACCTGCAACTCTAATAAATCAGAATCTGCATTTTAACAGATCCTCATTTTACTAGTTTGAGTCCTCCAGAGAAGGAAACCAATAATATATATATATGTTACTTACTATATATATATTGTTATATACTATATATGATTTATTATAGGGAATTTCTCGCTCAGTTATGAAGGCCAAAAAGTTCCCAGATCTGCAGCTAGCAAGCTGAAGACTCAGGTGAGCTGACGGTATAGTAGTTCTGGTCAAAGTCTGAGCCTAAAGGCAGAAGACAGAGATCTCGGCTCCAAGACAATCAGGCAGAAAGAGCACATTTTCCCTTATTCAGCATTTTTCTCTATTCAGGCCTTCAACGGCTTGGACGAGGCACACCCATAATTTCTGGGAGGGCCATCTGCCTTACAGTCCTAGCGATTCAAATGTTAATCTCATCCAGAAATACCCTCACAGACACATCAAGAGTAATACCTAGCCATATATGTGAGCACCCAAGGCCCAGTCAAGTGGACACATAAAATTAATGGTCATGATTTACATGCACATAAGAAGCACTGGCTTAAGGTACTATAGAAATAAAGCATCCCACAAGCAGAGGAAGGTGTGTTAACCTTTGGCTCCAAATTAGGTGCCACAGAGCAGCCTATCAAACTAAATATAATGCAAAGGGAGGCAGAAGAAATTGCCAACTTCTTTAGAAAAGAGGAATTAAAATTTAAAGAACCAAGAAGTTAGTAAGATAGATTCATGTGACAGACTAGACTATTGTTCAATTGTTGACACTCAATTTGTCAGAAGATTCGCATTTTGGACAGAGTTGTTTAACCTTGATGTGATTCAATTGAGCAAATGAATAACAGTTTAGTGAATTTCGAACGGAGCAGCATCAAAACTTGAAGAAGAGTCTCAGAAGCTTGAATGAATACTCCAGAGATTATAATAGAACACTTTTTAAAAAGAAATGCTGCCTCACCCTCAACAATCTTGGGGATGTAGGTAAAATATTGCACAGAGAAACTAATATATCAATTACTCCAAGAAAATTGATTAAAAAATTCAGACATTGAATTTAAAGACACTTTAGTAATAGCTTAACTAGTTTATTCCATTACAGTTTCCTTTATGAAATATGAGTGATTAATACATGATAAAATTTTGTCTAAATAGATCTATAGCGCTCTAATAAATATAAAACAATTTATATCAAATCAAAACCTTATGTCTTAGTTTAGGTTTTATTTTTTTATTATTATGAAACTTCACTGTAGCTTCTCACAGCAGAACTGAGCTCATAATGCCAAGCCCATCTTGGGATGCTGCCCAGGGGCCAGGGCACAGGGGAAAGAAGCAAGCCACAGCGGGGAGGTTGGTCACCCCCTGGAAAGCCAAAATGTCCCCAGGAGATCCTGCTATGCCAAATTGCAGGGGATCAGAGCCTCTGGCTAGGGGCATCCTGAGGGAGAGAATGACAGGGGGAAGGGGATCAGGGCACCAATTTCCACCACCTGAAGGAGAAGGCATCCGGTGCACATTGGTGCCACAGTGCACCTCCCTGAGCCAAGCGAGGTAGATGTAGAAGTTGTCCAGGATGGCCTTGAGGGTCCCTCTGAAGTTCCCCATGAGCTCGAAGAGCTGGGGGATGTCGATGATACCCTGCTCCCTCAGGACCAGCTCCGGCTTCACCACCTCTTGGTTTCTGTCAATGCAGCTTTCTACATATAAATTATATTCTCTCAATTTCTTATTTTACAGAATATCCAATATTTTCTGCTGTTTTGGTTTGCTTGACGCCTTCAAACAGGAGAGCCTCCCCATGACACTCCTTCAGCGGTTCCTGCAACAGTTGGCCAGGAGCAGCTGGAAGCCCTTCCTGTTGGGCTCAGGAATGAAGCTCAGGAACTTGTTCGCGTGCCCCATGAATAGCCAGTCTGAGTAGTTTCCCAGGGGCTGGACCTCTGCACAACAAGGACATGCTGCACGGCCTGGTGCAGCCCCTGGCTTTCCTTGCTGGGGTTACTACTGCTCCATGAGAATTGTGCCTGGGGGATCTCTCTTCTCCCTGCCTGTGACGAGGGGCTCATTTCCAGGTTTCCAAAGGAGTTGAGGTCAGTAATTTTTATTTCTTTTCTCATAGTTGTATATGAAGTAGAGGTATTAATATTAATAATAACTAGCATCTTCAATTTGATGAACTGGAGCAGCAATTCAGCAAATCATAGAATAAAATTTTTATTTGCTGTTTTCACCCTGAGGCTGTGCGAGATAAGATATTCTTTTAGCGAGGTCACAGTACTTGGGTTGATGGAAAATAAAAGAATTTTAACATGGTATTTTCTTTCTCCATGGTTTCTATGTCAGTGGTGGCAGCCAATCCACCTTGCAGTTATTAAATTTCTCCTGTCCTTCTTACTCTCTTAGGAAGTAGCCAACTAAAATCCCAATGGCTTAAAGCACCTCATTCCATTAGATAGTCTCCATCAATTTAGCCGACTCTTTCATTAGTACGTGTCTTGGACTGCCAGATTCTAATACTAAAAATAAATTTGTACTGCAATCAGTCTGAATTAAGCAAAATATCCAATCTCAAATTGTCCCTACTTCCTAAGGATTTCTTGTCAGAAACCTGTACCCCGTTACCAGCATTTGTATCAGTCAGAGATCTTAGTTGAACATATCAGAAATCAACTAAAGTTAACTACACAGAACATGAATTTATTAGAAATCTATTGCCTAGCTAACATGCTTCCATGTGCCATTAGCATCTGAATTCAGAGCCCCAGATAGCACATCAAATTGGCAAATCTTAGATCAAATACCCATACCCTACATGTCAGTTGTCAAAGGAACAAAGAAGTCTAGCAGCCAAACCATTTGGTTTTGGTATTAGAAAGCAGAATACTGCTTCCCCTAAGAATTACACATTGATATATTCCTCAAATGCCAATATGGAGGGGGGATTTATTGTGTCTTCAAATTTACCTAGGAATTTTCTCAGGTATGTGTTAGGGAAATGGCAGGGGATACAAAGTATTCCAGGCAGTGGGAATAAAGTACCAAGGTACACACATGTCAGAATTATGTTTAGGATTCTAATTTAAGACGGCAATTACCAACTTTTATTTCCTCTTCAACCAAAATCCCACTGAAATGACAGAACAAAATGGTAGAGAACTGATAATGCATAATTCCACTAAGAATAGAAAAAGGAGAAACAGTAGGAGATCGATTTTTTCTAGGATGCATATATAGTATGTGTATACAGAAGGCAGAAATCGCACTGACTGTTCAATGAAAGTGGAGAAAGCCTGAGAGTCATGCATGGTATGGCAAGCGAGAACGTGTTGTGTGACAAATGCAGGAGATTGAGCAAAGGACTGTGCAGTAAATAGCAGAGCTAGATCTTTCACCCTTTCCACCACATTTTCAGGAAAGTAAAACAACTGGCAGTGCCAGTGTTGGTCCCTAGGTTAAAAAAATAAAGAAGCATGATTTGTCTGGGAAGGGCTTTGGCTCTGTGGTATCAGTTCCTCAGAGAAAAGGTACACATTGTGGCATTAAATGGTTGTTTTGAAAATGAAACCACTTATTAAGTTAGCCACATTCATTAAATAGAATTGTCAGTCAACATTTCCATTCAGGGGAGATATCTCTTAAGAAAACAGAACTAAATAACTAGTGAAGAAACCTATGCCATTGGCCTATACACATAAAATTTTATGTATAAATTAAAAGCATACCCAAGGGGAATTTGAGAGCCATTGACTCAAAAGAAAAAGATAATTTTGAGAGTGAAAAAAGTTTAATTTTTTTAATATTTTTAGACCTATGTGCCTCACTGCCTTAGTAAAAATGTGTTTGTGTGTAAAGTGTGTGATGGCTAAGCCCTTCTTTGTTTAACAAAGGAGAGAGGGGCACTTCTTCCCTGCTCTCTCCTCTTAGGGTGTCTTCTTGGCAAGACAAAACCTTTGATTTTACAATACAAAGTCCTGGGCCTTCTGATTCTTGGAAGTGTAAACACAAACCTCCAAGATTAATTTAGAAGGCCTACAGGAGAGGTATTGGAAGCAATCACAAGGTGTATTTTCTTGTTTTTCAAAGAAGTGAGAGAAGTTTTCATTCTTCTCTTTGACTTTTCTGTATAAATTGCATGAAATTCTGTCCAGACTCTGCAACCATCCTTGTTTTACGTCACATGCATGTAATCTGTTGATACTTACCCAGTAACACAATTGTTCTCTGCCCCTTCTCTATTGGAAGGGAGAGGACTTTTGCTGACAGCATTATTTATTTTTCCCAGCAATATTTTGTGTGATTGGTTTTAGCCACTTAGACTACTGTTTCTGCAAGCAAAACCTTCTCCTCTAATCCATCTCTAAGAATTTTTTTACTTAAATATAGTATGCATATATAGTATGCATTTAGCGAGCATTACACTGAAACAAAAAACAAGTGGTGGAATTTAAGGTAGCATTTCAGCACATTGTGTGGGATATCTGGGGTAAACATATTTCTGTAAAGTTCCTGAAACCATGCTTATACCTGAAATTCTGCAATTTCTAGCCAGTTTATTGTCTGTCCACATTTGTCTATCTTACTGTTTCCTGTGGCACACCATTTTGTGCACGAGTATTAGCTGTGAGAATTGAGAGTGGAAATGAGTTTGTTAATCTGATGATTGCCTATATTTTGTTTTAGCTTCCTTTCTTTATTCGCAGTTGAAAATACACTTAATGACTCAAGTGGCTGCCCATATTTATTTCCGTAATAAAGCTTTAAATATTCCTAATTCTGCTCACCTGTTTGAAATGTTTTTACACAATATTAAAGTTTAAATCATGATCTGTGTTTAGAAAACATGTGATTGCACCAGTAGATTCTATTTTTAACCTTATAACTAGAACATAAAGTTCTACTACAATTATTACTTAGAGGCCACTTTCGCTGTAATTCTGAATTTTCATGGGTCCATTGGGAAAGCTTAGGATGTGTGTAATGCTAACGTGAACTTTATTGGGCTTCCTTCTTCAAGAAATAACCATACTAATTATTTTCTGTTGAGTGTACGTGCCAGTTGTATTGTCCTGCACCTCCTTCAGTGTGAATGTGTTCCCTGGCTACATGCTATATTGTGTGAAACTTCATGCCCGTGTATCAAGCATTTTATAAGTCCCGAGACACTGGATGTTGGCTGGGGCTTTGTAGGTACAAAAATAACCCCACGTTCAAAATACGTGTCAATTCCTGTGAGAATGACTTGTTGCCTCTTCCAGGATGGAGGAACCCAACAGAGTCAACCTGCTACCAAGTGAATGGTTTTCCCTCCCATGGAAAAGTGCTGTACGGGTGCTTCAAAATTGGTCTTTCTTTCTGAGAGGCTGGACATTCTGAGAAGGCAGAAGCTAGATTGTGAGAGTCCGTACTGTTGGGCTCATGTATGGTCTCCTTCTCTAACCTAATGATTGCTCCATTCCTGTATCCATCACGCAAGGTCTGGCATAGCCAATGGCAAAAGCTGTTTAATATCAACTGGCTGAGTAATTTTGTCTACTTGGTTATTCAGTGCTTTTTCCATGGTGAGTGCTCTCTGGTGAGTGTCTTTATCTGACACGAAAATTTTCATACTTGATGCTTATTTGCGTATGTCTGTCCACATGCCTCTTCCCTAGACTTCTTTTTATCTAATATTCCAGTCCTTTAACTTTCAGGCCATTCACAACTGATATTCTCATCTCTGGCCATATTTCCTTTCTCATAAAATAAATGTACCGTCGTAACAATAGAAGCTGTGTCCCCTGGGAAGATTTTTACTCACCCGCTGTCGTTCAAATCTACTACTGAGTGTGGCTGAAGTGTAGCTTCCATTTATTTTTGATTTGCTTTATATACTGACCCAATCTATCCATAAACCAAGCTTGGGTTTTTCATATTCCCTCCATATACCCATAGATACAAGACGAGGGAGGGATGCAAATATGGTGGGTGACATGGAAATCTAGCCCATGTGCTCGTGCAATTTACTTGTGCCTTCTAATCCCTCTCAGCTTCAATCTTTGATTATCATTTCCATCCTGCAAAGGACTGTTGCTGGATCTACCCAATTTGATGATAACTTCATGGCTTATAAAAATGGGCATATATCCATATAGGTTATTCTGGAACTTAACCCTATTTATCAATCTGGCAGCCAGAAGAGAAGGTGGACACAGCTCTTGAGGGGGCACCTGTTGCCTTGCAGGGAAGACTCTGCAGTGTATTCCCACATCAGGAAACTGCTAATACTTAACAGGAGAGGGCGAGCTCCCTCTGAAGCCTCTAAGTGTTCAGACTTACAATCTTCAGAGGAATCCACACAGGTCTTATGATTCTAAGCTTCGGTAACCCAGGTTTTCTCAACCAGCTCTCTAAACATAGCATATCAGACCTGCTTAGGCTGAGCATTCAATAGCCTTTGTAGCTTCATGATCTTAACAATAATAGCCGGAGTCTGCTTCTCACCTGGTCCTACCTCACACCGCAAAAGCTAAGGGCCTCTTTGTCAGCTATGCTGGAGGCTCTCTGGCTCCCACCCTTAGCCACACCTAGTTTGTCATCATCTCTCTGTAGAGTACCAGTGTAACTTTGTAAATACCAGCCAATGCCGTTATCCTTGTATGCACACTTCTTCCTGAACTTTTCAAAGACCTTATTCATTACGCTGGACTGGGCATTTCCCTCTGCCTTTGTACCAGTGCCATCCTCTGTCATTGTTTTCCAGGATGTTCAGGGCTTCACCTTGAAAGTTGAGGCAGTTCCTGATGGCAGTTACAATAGGAAGCAGTCAGACAGGGATTCTTCTTGTGGGAGTTTCTCTCTTGAAAGGAGATATGAACAACTTACATCCACAACTGCAACAATTTATACATTTATATATAGGAATGTAAGTTTACATTACTATAACATGATTAATAGATACATGATAAAAAACAGCATGAAAATGTTTATTCAGCATTTAACAATTTTTCATTAAAAACCACTGTGTGAAAATTGTATGATGCACAATTCCTACTCTCAAATAATTTATCCTTAGGATGGAACTTGTGTCATGTACAAGTAGCTATACTAAATGATAAGTATAACACTCATGAGAAATTTCTTAGGAAACAGGCAATCCCACATAAGAAGAGATTAGTGAAGTTAGAAGTCAAATCATCCGCTTGAGAAAACCTGGCAGCTGGCAGGATAGAGGTGCCATTTAAGCTTGAAATTCAGATGGTAGTGAAGTTGGAAATATAAATCATTCCACAGAGTGGAAGAAAATGAGGAAGTCATAAGCATAGATGGGGGAAATGGAGGGTGCTTTCTTTCAAGGAAAGAGAGTAAGCACTTGAACTGGATGGGTATACCTAGTACCAGAGGGAGTCCTGCACACATCTAGGCTGTGGCACATTACTGAGCGACTTAGAGACTCCTGTTGAGTAAGCAGCAACCAGGGGCAGCTGTGGAGCTGCATTTGGGCCCAGGTGGGGCTACTTCTACGGCTGCCCTAGGTATTTACTGAAATCTCCCGATTTCATCAAGCATTACCAACACTGCATCATCATGGAATTCAAGGAGGCTTAGTGTTCTTCTTTGTTGGCTTTTGTTTTTTAAAAGAACTTGTTAAAATCTCCTGGGGGAGGGCAATAAAACAAAGAAACAAACAGAATAAACCTACTCTACCTTTCTACAAAGAACCTCATCCTTTGAGTAAACCCCCTCCCTTCACAAATGGGGACACAGTAGGCTTCACTAACGGTTCCCTCTTCTTGGTTATGTCAGGACGTCAGTGATGGAGCATTAAACAAATGTAGTCATGGAAAGGGAAAGCAAAGGTAAATTTCAAAGACATGATGGAAGTATAAACGACAAGCATTTGCATCTAATGGGGTATGTGAAATGAGGGACAGAGTGCAGTTAAAGATGAGGGGGTTGGTTAAAATAATAAACAGACGTAATGATGAATAAATGAATGAAACAATGCCGCAAATGCAATCCAGCACTAAGGTCTAGCGATTGAGTTCATTTAGTTTATGTATTTGGTGAAATAAAAATATAGTGTGATGATTATATTGCTAAATTACTATTTGCTTTGTGAAAAATATTTTCTTTCTCTTTCAGGAAAGGTTAATGGAAAATCTATAAAAAATACACATATAGAAATGCACATCAAGTAAGAGTTCATGAGTATAATATATAATCCAACTTAATGTGTCAACTGTTTTCAAAGACAATAGCAGCTTGTGAGAATTCCTTCACTAAAAATTTGATTAATTCTATTGAACTTGATGCTGGGAGTAATAATTTGTTAGAATTAGCGTTAGTTAATGTCCTCTGTTTAAATTCCTGTAAAAATTTTAAATCATTTTATTATATTACCATAATTCTTAAACATACAGCCCTATATAGGGACATGCACACATACCTATTTAGCTCAATTTGATATTAATATCAAGTATCAAACATTTTCAAAACTTAAAAGTAAATTATGATGTTAAACATTACAACCAGTTTCAGCAGCAATAAAATTTTCCCTTGAAAATATCAAAACGAATCATGTGTAGTTTCAAGTTTTTTGAAAGCAAGGTGTTAATAGGCTCTGACAAAAATAAATCTTGGCTATATCTGAAAGGAAAAGGATCATACAAAGATGGATCTAGAAGCTTTCTGTTTTTCATTCTCCACACATTTACTACCTAAGTATTCACAAAAATTTTTATCTCAAATTTTGCTTGGTTAGCTATTCAAATGTTTAGAATTTCATCCTGAATTAGAAATTTTATTTTATCAAACCCATATATTCTTCAAATATACCTACTAACTTGGTGTGTTTGAGAATTATACTTATTTGCACTTACTGTAAAGAAAAGATAGTGTCTTTTTTCTTTTACTTTTAAGTTTGTAACTTTTGACCACCTTCACCCATTTTGCCCACTCCCATGCCCCCGCCTCTAGCAACCACCAATCTATTCTCTGTTATCTATGAGTTTGATTTTTTCGGTTTGGATTTTTGGGGATTTTTTTTTTTTTTAGATTCCACATGTAAGTGAGATCATATAGTATTTATCTTTCTCTGACTAATTTCACTTAGTATAATACCTTCAAGATCCATTAATGTTGTCACAAATGTCAAGATCTCATTCTTTTTTATAACCAGATAATATTTCATTGTATATACACCATATTTTTTTAATCTACTCACCTATCAATGGATACTTAGATTACTTACTTGTCTTGACTATTGTAAATAATGCTGCAATGAACACGGATATTAAGATATCTTTCTGAGTTAGTGTTTTCATTTCCTTCAGATAAATACCTAAAAGCAGAATTACTGATATTATATGGTAGTTCTATTCTTAATTGTTTGAGGAACCATCATACTGTTTTCCACAGTGGCTGTGCCAATTTACATTCCCACCAACAGTTCACAAGGGTTCTCTTTTCTCCACATTCTAGTCAACACTTGTTATTTCCTGTCTTTTTGGTAATAGTCATTCTAACAGGTGTGAGGTGATATCTCATTGTGATTTTGATTTGCATCTCCCTCTTGATTAGTGATGTTGAGCACCTTTTCATGTACCTTTTGGCCATCTATGTATGTCTTCTTTGCAAGAATGTCTATTCAGATCCTCTGCCCATTTATTAACTGGATTATTATTATTTTTGTTGTTGTTGCATTGTATGAATTCTTTATATATTTTGCACATTAACCCTTTTCTGATATATGATTTGCAAATATTTTCTCCCATTCCGTAGGTTGCCTTCTCAGTTTTTGATGATTTACCTCACTGCGCAGAGCTTTTTAGTTCGATGTGTAGTCCCACTTGTTTATTTTTGCTTTCGCTTTTAGAGTCAGATCCAAATAATTATTGCCAAGACTGATATAAGGAGCTTACTACCTGTTTTCTTCTAGGAATTTTAAGGTTTCAGGTCTTGCGCTCAAGTCTTTAGTTCATTTCCTGTCAATTTTTGTGTATGGTATAAGATAATGGTCGAGTTTCATTCTTTTGCATGTGGCTGTCCAGGTTTTCCAACACCATTTATTGAAGAGACTGTCTTTTCTCCATTGTATATTCTTGGCTCTTTTTATCCTAAATTGATCTACTGTATGTGTCTGTGTTTATTTCTGTGCTCTCAATTCTGTTTCTTTTTGTCTGTTTTTATGCTGAAACCACTCTTTGGATGACTACAGCTTTGTAATATAGTTTGAAATCAGGAAAAGTGATGCCTCCAGCTTTGTTCTTCTTTCTCAAGATTGCTTTGGCTATTAAGGGTCTTTTGTGGTTCCATACAAATTTTAGGATTATTTGCTCTATTTCTGCGTAAAAATGCCATTCCAGTTTTGATTGGAATTGCGTTGAATCTGTAATTGACGCATTTTAACAATAGTAAATGGACATTTTAACAATATTATTTCTTCCAATCTATGAGTATGGAATATCTTTCCAATTATTTGTATCTTCCTCAACGTCTTTCATCAATGTCTTATACTTTTCAGAGTATAGTTCTTTCGCTTCCTGATTAAATTTTTCTTGGGTATTTTATTCTTTTGATGAAATTATAATGGAATTATTTTCTTAATTTCTCTTTTTGATAGTTCATTATTAGATAGAAATGCAACAGATTTTTGCATATTCATTTTGTATCCTGAAACTTTATTGAATTCATTTATTAGTTCTAACAGTGTTTGGTGGAATTTTTGGAGTTTTCTATATATAATATCATGTTATTTGCCAATAGTAACAGTTTTACTTCTCACTTTCTGATTTGGATGTCTTTTATGTTTGCCTTACCTAATTGCTCTGACTAGGACTCCCAATAGTATATTAAATAAAAGTGGTAAAATTGAGCATCTTTGTCTTATTCCTGATCTTAGAGGAAAAGCTTTCAGTCTTTCACCATTGAGTATAATCTCTTCTGTGAGCTTGTCATATATGGCCTTTATTATGTTGAGCTACGTTCCCTCTATACCCACTTTGTCAAGGCTTTTATCATAAATGATGTTGAATTTTTTAAAATGCTTTTTCTGCATCTATTGAGATGATCATATGATTTTTATCCTCATTTTGTTAATGCTGTGCATCACATTGACTGATTTGTGAATGTTGAACCACGCTTGCATCCTTGGAGTAAATCCTGCTTGATCATGGTGTACGATCCTTTTAATGTATCGTTAGATTCAGTTTGCTAATATTTTGTTGAGGTCTTTTGCTGTGTGTTCACCCGGGACAATTATGTCATTTATTTCCAATCTGATCTTATTTCCGTCCTTCTAGTAATTTTGAGCTTTGTTTGTTCTCTTTCTTCTTCCTTGAGGTGTAAAGTAAGGTTGTTTATTTGAGATCTTTCTTTTTTCTTGAGAAATAGGACAATTTCTGATTAAACTCTTCACTCAGGTAAGAAAAGATGATACAAAGAACAGTCATTTAAAAAGTGTAAATCTCTATAAATAGAGTTATTTTAACGTATCAATTAAGAAAAGATAGAAGCAAAGGTAACAAGTATCAACTGTCAAGATATCTTTTCCTTCTCTTTTTCCATATTTGTCTCTCTTATCCTCTCCATTTTCTTTTAAAGATTGGCCCTGAGCTAACATCTGTTGCTAATCTTTTGTTTTTTCTTCTTCTCCCCAAAGGCCCCAGTACACAGTTGTATATTCTAGTTGTAGGTCCTTCTTGTTGTGCTGTGTGGGGTGCTACCTCAGCATGGCTTGATGAGCTGTGGTAGGTCGGCGCCAAAGATCTGAACCAGTGAAACCCTGGGCCACCAGGAATGCGTGAACTTAACCCCGTGGCCATGGGGCCAGCCCCATCCTCTCCATTTTTTTGTTCTCCTGAAGCAAGGATTTACATTTTAAATGAAAAACATTTTTGGAAACTCTAATTTTGTTTAATGCATTATTTCCAAGATGTACCTTCATGACACATTTAGTCAAGTTTGCAAGTTGCTCTTTTTCTTTATTTTTCTTTTTAAATTATGCATTCTTACAATTCTTTATTGCACAGAGGAGGCACAACTTAGTGATGCCTTTGTGGTTTTTTGGTTTGTGTTTGGCCTTATGAAATACGTCAGACTGAATTTGACTGCTACTGCAGGTGATGTTGTTATATTCATCCCATCACCCAGACTACATGTCAGGAAAACATTGAGCAGAGCAGGGTGGTGAAACATTTGTCAATTTATATCTACCAATATCATGTCAACACCCATTGATCATCTATACAGTGACAACAAATCAGTAAGAATGCACATCAAAGAAGCTGAGCAAGTCTTTTTGATTAAGACACAAACTTTTGGTACTGAAGATGGTGCTAAGAATACCAGGGCAAACGCTATTATGCAAAGAATCGTCAGGAGGCTTTTGCAAAACACCTAGATATTTATTCTAAAAACACAGTACTACCCATACCAGATGAACAAACTAAACCTGAAAATTCTGAAGTGTATTTCTAAGTACTGTACATGGTAAACCTAGAATACAAATAAGATGAAAAGATGGTTCAAACAGAGCATGGTAAAGTGATCCAAAGGAGGCCTGTGGACTTAGTTGTATGAAACTTAAGTTAAAAAAATGATTTGGTTGCCACTACGAGTACCACGACTACAAGACTATAGTCTTGCTGAACATTGCCAATTAAAATAAACTGTCATGTAGCTAAAATTGAGCTATCTCTTTCCCTTTGTGGGACAATTGGTATATTTTAATCTCAGAGCTATATGTTACAAAGGAAGCAAAATATCAAAATACTTAAAAGCCTAATTCTAGTAAGGACTTCTCAACCTTAGCACTTCATCTCTTCTGGCTGCTATAATAAAGTACCATAGACTGGGTGGCTTATAAACCACAGAAATTCATTTCTTATAGTTCCAGAGTTTGGAAATCCAAGATCAAGGTGCCAGCATGGTTGAGTTTTGGTGAGGCCCCTGTTCTGAGTTGCGGACTGTCAACTTCTCGTTGTATCCTAATAAGACGGAGAGCAGAGAGCAGCTGGCTTTCTCCTGTCTCTTCTAAGGGTACTAATCCCATTCATAAGGGCTCTGCCCTCCTGACATCATTTAACCCTAATTATCTCCAAAAGGCTCCACCTTCTAATACTATCTCATGGTGGGGTGGAGGAAAGTCTTCAACATCGGAATTTTGAAGGACCCAAACATCCACTCCATAACAGCTCTATAGACTATGTAGGTCAGATAATTCTTTGTTATGTGAGGCCATCCTGTGCATTGTAGGAGGTTTAGTGTCATCCCTGCCCTCTATCCACAGGATGTCAGAAGCACTCCTCAGTTCTGACAACCAAAAACGTCTCCAGACATTGCCAAACATTCCCTGTGGGTCAAAATCTCCTTGGTTGAAAACAACTGCTCTAGGTGAATAGTTAAAAAAAAATTAAAAAGTAAATCTTTTACAGGAAAGTGTGTGTATGTGTATTTATACACATATATACATTATATACATATATATATAAATTTGCTTAAAATATTACATACAATGGGGGCAGGAAATAGCTGTTGGTATGCAGGCTAACAATTTAACAGTCATCCTTGGTAATTCATAAATTGATTTGACTTGAATGATCTTGCCTTACTTATCCTCTCTACTACAGAATACTATACCAAAGCTCTAGTTTATCACATTGTTAAAAACGGTGTATATATAATCAACTTCTATATTAAGTATATTTTAATTAGTAATTAACTGGTAATTCATTTCATATTTTTATTTTCACAAATAAATTAAAACCTCAATATACATAAATGATTGGGACAGCTTCTACATTATTTAAGTCCTCGAGTTTAACATTTTTTTTAGCAGCAAAATACATGTTTCTTATTCTGAAGTAGAGATATTAACATGGACCACATCAACAAAAACACGCCTAAGGTATTGTGGCAAGTTATTATTCCTGAGACCAGAATTAATGGACTGCTCAGAATAATTCATTGATTCAAGAATAATGTATTGAATACCAATTATGTTCCAGTTGTTATGGGTGCCAGGATTATTGTAATGAATAAGGCGGGGAGAATAATAACCTTTCAACTATCATGGAAGTTTCCTTTTTATGGGGGGGGGCTGTTGAGAAGACAGAAAATAAATACATAGTGTAAAAAATATATTTTAAATGCTTATTTAACTAGATAGTCACATAATTTATGAAGCAAATAAATATGTAACTGATACAGGGAGTGCCTGGTGGGGTTTGAGTGGGTACCACATTAGCTAGCTAGAGTGCTCATAAGGGCCTTTCAGTAGAGACGACATTTGAGCTGAGAGATGAATGACGGAAAAAAGGCAGACTGTGAAGGAAAATTATTTCAGCCTGAGTAGCATTAACAGCCAAGTCCCAGAGGTTCAAAGAATGTGGCATGTTACAGTGATAGCCCACTAGTGTGGCTGAAGCTTAAATGAGAAATTTGTAAGAGAAAGATTTTCCTATAATTTCCTTAAAACAATTATTATCTTAAATAGCTATGTATCTGCATTTAAAGGGGTGTCATGCTTTTTAATTTATTAAGCATTTCCTTTTAGAGAGAGAACTCAGACATTTAAATCTTAGCTCTATTTGAATTTCAAGGACTGATTCTACTATACCATACCCTTTCTTTCTGAACTTTTTTATTTCAAGTACTTGAAACATTTGCTCAAAAAACCAAAAAATGTGTTGGGAGCCAGCGGTTAGGTTCGTGTGCTCTGCTTCAGTGGCCTAGGGTTCGCTGGTTCGGATCCTAGGTACAGACCTACACACCCCTTGTCAAGCCATACTGTGGCAGGTGTCCCACATATAAACTGAAGGAAGATCGGTACAGATGTTAGCTAAGGGCCAGTCTTCCTCAGCAAAAAGAGGAGGATTGGCGGCAGATGTTAGCTCAGGGCTAATCTTCCTCAAAAAAACTAACCAAACAAACAAACAAACAAACAAACAGAATGTTCACACTAAACGTTTTGCTTTTCCTTTCTACTAGTCTGATATCTCTGCCATATTCTTCTTTACCTACCTAAATTCTTTTCCCCTTTTTAGCATCCTCTCAAAACCTGTCATGTACCCTGCCGTGGTCACCACCATTTTGATTGGATTTTAGTAACAGTTCTGACCTACTTGTTATAATAATCAGTAGTTGTGCAGTTTGGAAAATACAAAATTTTTACCCCATTAATTTAACTTTAATGGTTGTATAATTTATTAAATTGCCTGCTTTTCCCGAGGAAAAGTTGTAGGGTTCTTAAAATTGAAAAAATTTCCTTAAGTCTATATATAAACTATAGGCGATTTGATCCCTTCAGGATCCAGTATAATAAGTTACTCACTCACATACAAATATTTTGTTTAATCCCAGGGATAGGACAAAGTTCTTAGGATACACTGGTGAACAAAGCAGAAAAAAAATCCTGTCCTCATGGCAAGTTATATTCTCAAGGAATGAGGCAGGTTAAGCACTATAAACATCATAAATAAGTAAATTATATGCTATCTTAGAATGTGATAAGTGCTATGGAAAAAAGAAAATATCCAACTTAAGGTTTATGAGTGTGTATATGTGGGGAACGTTTCAATTACAAAAATAGTAGTTATAGGCTATGCATTTTGGAGATAATCTTTGAGCCCAGACTTAAAAACATTAACCTCTTTTATTCAATTCATATTGAAGAAGCTAGATAACTGATCAGTGTAATTCTAGTTCAGTCTACTCAGCCAGTAGAAAACACATTTGGAAGGCAGACACAAATCAGAGCATTTGCAGTTGTTTTGAATGTAGGCTACAAACCCAGTTTTTGCAATATTCATTTCCTTGCTTAGAAAATTATACCTTTTGTTTCCTTTATCTTAGATTATTGCGTCCCTTGCTAAGAAAATTAAATTTCACAAATCTGATTTTTTGAGAATGGACACTTTGTGCTAAAACAAATTGCAACAGCTTCCTCAATTCTTTCAATAAATTAGAACCAAAGGTTCAAGCCAATTTAACAGACAGAAATTAGTTTAGGAAGTGCAATTTTATAAAAATAAATCTATCAAGCATCATCATGTTTTATACATGTGTGTGCGCATGGTGTGTGAATATACGATTTTTTATTGAAATAAAGAAAACAAATTTTAAACTATATAAAATTTCATCAGATTTTTTTTTTGCTTTATTTCAATAATAGGTGCTGTCAAACATTAATTCAAATTGGTTGAAAAAGGTTATTATCATTTAACTGTAGAAAATGTGCAATTTAACTGTATGTTCAGTAGTATATTCTTTTTTTTTTTTTTTTTGATGAAGATTAGCCCTGAGCTAACATCTGCTGCCAATCCTCCTCTCTTTGCTGAGGAAGACTGGCCCATAGCTAACATCCATGCCCATCTTCCTCCAGTTTATGTGGAACGCATGCCACAGCATGCTTTGGCAAGCAGTGCATAGGTCTGCACTCGGGATCCAAACCGGCGAACCCTGGGTCACTGAAGCAGAATGTGCGCATGTAACCACTGTGCCACCATGCCAGCCCCAGTAGTATATTCTTATAGAAAGTGATTTCTCAACTTTAATTTAAAAGTTCTAATTAACAAATTTAGTTGCAAGAATCATCTTCTGAGTCTCAAGTTAATAATTGGAAAATCTTTGAATCCATTTTAAGTGAAGAAGGCAACATGCATTGACATTGTATGTTTATGTAGTGGAATCAAATAAAAGTTAATGCCAAAAGGCTAATTCATCATGTATTCTTTGTGTTGCTTTGTTGTGTAACTAATTTTGTTTGTTTGTGTCCTAGACAATTGCTATTATACTTTAAATGAGTCTTATTCTAAACTCTCATCATTAGTGTTACTTCCTTAAGCATAATTATTTTTTCACTAATATTTAAAGCAATTTTGTTTGCCAATTTCAAGTAATTTTAGAATAAATTCTGCAGTGTCAATTCACATTTGTTTACTGATTTAGAACAGTCAGTATCAAATAGATAAATGTTTTCAGAAATAAACAATTCCTAAGAGTAGGAAATACATATTGTAACTCACTTTGATCACATTATTGTAGAAAAATATTTATAGCTAGGAAAAAATATATCTTTGCAAATGAGAATTTAAAATAATATTTTAATGTGGCAAATAGGAGTGTACCTTTAAAAATATATTTATTTTTACTCTATTAGATACTATTTAGGAAATTACTCTCAGATTTTAAAGATCATATAGTAAATAATCTTCTGCAAAAATGTAGGTTGCAGTCTGTTGTTGGCTTGTTGACTTTCTACAATCTTAATAAAATGAGTTGAAATATCTTAGTGTTTAGTTTTTTAAAAAATGTCTTTAATATATATAATTATAATTTTGTCATTCTATTCTCAATTATCCTTGAATGCACCTTTTCCATTTGACTGTACAATGCATGGAATGTCACTGTCTGTGAAAAGCAATGCCCTTCTGAAAACCTGTCTAAAATCTGGGAGTTATTTTTCTCAAACATTATGATGTGTAAGAAAGAAGATAATCCTTGGAGTAAGAAAATTTGAACTAAGAGACTTGGTAGACTTAAGGCAACCTCAATAAATATAACAAGGATCTTTGTAAAATGGAACTAGTCAAGGGGCCAGCCAGGTGGCATAATGCTTAAGTTGGCACACTCAGGGTCCATGGCCTGGGGTTCACAGTTCAGATCCCCGGCGTGGACCTAGCACTGCTCTTCAAGCCACACTGTGGTGGCATCCACATAAAATAGAGGAAGATTGGCACAGATGTTAGCTCAGCAAGAATCTTCCTCAAGCAAAAGGAGAATGATTGGCAACAGATGTTAGCTCAGGGCCAGTCTTCCTCACATACACACTCAAAAAATAAATAAATTAATTAATTAAATAAAAGGAAACTAGTCAAGTAGATACTAAAGTTCATAAGGAGAAATAAACATTGCAGAATAGCTAGGGATGCAATTAAAAGGAAAATGTAAAAGGAAAAAGTTTTACCAGATATTACAGCATAGTGTAAAGGCTCTATAATTAATGTGGTACTGACACATGAGTAGAATAGACAGTCTATAAATTGACTGAAATACATATAGAAATCCATTATCTGATAAAGACTTCAAAGATATTCTTTTTGAGACACCTGGATACACATTTGGAAAAATTACATAAATGCCTGTTAATTTCACTAGCTTTCCGTATTTCCTATTCTAAGTTAATACCTTGATTGCTTTTTCTGTTTGTTTTCTTTCCCTTAATAAACATATTTTCCCTTAAGTTTGTTTTAGCTGAATTCCATTGGTTGACACGGACAGTGCTCAAACTTTTTTGTTTTAAGCAACCTGTTACATTATGCTTAAAACTTTGATACAATTTTAAAATTTATTTCATAGACATTTCCCCATGGAAAATGGTTACACTTTATATATTATATATGATTCCAAATCAGCTAATAATATCCAAATAGAAATATCATAATTCACCAGTGCTTGAAATTGGACATTCTATTTAAGGATACTTTATTGACTATATGAGAAAGAATATCTTTTGTTCAATCCAATTGAAATTATGCACTTACTATTTTGGCACTGTAGCACAGTTTGAATGTTGAAAAGCTGTTATTTTCAAATAGATTCTAAACAATGCAATTGTAAAACTGATAGTACCTTTGACCCCGTCTCTCTGTCCTGAAGAATATTCCTCGCCTCCCTCTTCATATAAATCTTATACTGAGAAAAATATTAATGTTTGTACATTGAGTTTGATGTATGGCTTAGCATGTCATCAGTTCTATTTAGTTTACGTCAGATAACTGTGTTTCTACATCGTTCTTCAAATTTTCTGAAACCTCTTAGTTAACAGTGATGTCATGCCACTGCTATAATGAACCTAGCATTTTAGAATAACAGAGAGATGTGAATACTTAAAATGTCAAGGTAACCTTATGCTGTTCCTTCCTGAAATTCTAACACTGCATTCCATTTTCATTCCTTGCTGAAGATTAGAGTTGGGAAATGAAAGAACAAGATTTACACTATAAGTAGAAAAGTTGTTGAAAATATCACTGAAAGCCGTCATTAACATATAAGGGTATGTTTTTATTGAAGATACCAAGATGAAGCAGTTTGCCTTTTTCTGCTAATTTTAATTACTGCTTTTGTGAATTTCTTTATAACTGCCAAATTTTCAAGTAATGATGTGTTCTGTGATGGTATTCATCAGGTTGTCATTCATATTGTGAAGTTAAAACTAATTGGCAATGCTTTCAAGATTGACTTCTTAAAAGGAAAGTCCTTTAGATAGACACGATAGCAGGGGGAAAAAAGCCTCAAACTGCCCGGCAGGCAGATGGTTCAATATAAATAAAATAAATTGCGTTTGCCAAACTCTATGCATTTCCTCCTTATGTGAAAGCAAGAAAATAGTAATACACATATATAATTTTTGAAGAATCCAGTGCTTAAGACATGAATTCTGAATTTCATAATTTTTAACCAAAAATAACATAACTGAAGACAAAACAAGTGTATACTGCATATTTCACCATGTGAACGTCATGTAGGTATCAGGAAGTTCTAGAAAGTTCTACACAATCATTTCTTAGTATTTCACATATGATTGGTTCTCAAATCTGGATTTATGGGTCAACTGGATACACACCAGACCCATAAGTGACAAAAGGAAGCCATTGATTCTTCAGTTAACTAACGTCATTGATAAATACATTGTACTATTCTGCCTGGGAGAAGAACAGAGAGAGTTGTACCCTTCACAGGGCAGAGCCAGATGGGTGGGGAGGAACCAGCCTTCATATCTGTTCCTTATGTCCCTTGAACCTAAAATGCCTAAAGTGAGCTCAATTTTCTGATCCAAATTCACTCCACTAATAAATAAATAACAAAAAATTGACAATAAACAAAAATCTTTACTTGGAAATTAAGGACACTGCTACACAAGCCTACCATAGTGGTTGTCAAAGTGTGTTCCCTGATTCAGCAGCATCAAATCACCTGGGGACTTGTAAGAAATGCAAATTATTGCGCCTCATGCCAGATCTACTAAATTAGAATCTCTGGGAGTGGTCCAGCAATCTGTATTTTAACACGTTCTCCGGGTGATTGCAATACATGCTAAAATTTAAGAGCCACTGCCCCAGAACAAAATGAAATTCAAAAAAGAAAAACTCTTCTAGAAAGTATTGAAAAGAATATTGTATTCTTAAACTTATGGAACAGTGAAATCTACCCTCAGAGGAAGACTTACAAGCTTAAATATCTTTAAAAGCCCCAAAATTGATATTTTAAAGCTATAATGTATATTTTAAAGTCATTGAAAGGGTAGTTATATCCTCAATTCTTTTTAGGAATCCAGCATAACATTAATAAAAAAATATAGTTAACAGCACACCCACAGATCTACATAGCCGTGTTCCACATTTAACTTGGAAATAAAACAAATCTGAAAATGGTTAAATTAATATATAAACAAATGTAAAAAATATTTGGTAAAATGGAGTTTTCGCAGTCAAGATGTGTAAAATAAATAGAAGCAATTTTAACTGACTTAACGTTATTTTTCCATACCTTTTCCTCCTAATTAAACATCACATCAAATTAAAACTCATGATCCTAGCTTTCTTGAGAAGTAGATACTTAATGATCTATCTCTGAGAATAGACTGGATATATTCAAGAGTATAAATAATCCATGAAAATGAATTTAAGATATTTCTTATTCCATTTTTTAATAGGAAAATAATTTGGAATGAGGATTTGATTATAAAATATGCGTTTTCTGACTTTAAGAAAACTTACAGCATTACCAAATATCTTCTTTATCTTGGTAGTTACTCCATGATCCACACTTGAAGCTCTGTATACACAGGCTGGCTTGTGAGAATAGGCTGCATTTACATTGAAAGCTATAAGATATTTTGAGACCTAGAGTATAAGTCTAATTTTGCTTCTATTAATATAATTTTCCCATTTTTGCCAATTTGTTATTGGTACTTAGTCACGACAGAGTTTAATTAGGTAGAACATAATTATCACAGCAGAAAAATATGCTCTTCTAGGGGATTTAAATGATTGAACATTACAAGTCTTAAACGCTCTTTGAGTTATAAAAAGGGCAGGCTACATAATTTGATATTTGAAACAATGACAGGCTACAAAAAATTTTAGGAATGGGAATAATAAAGTTCCAAGAGCAATTTAGGTGACTAATGTCATTATGTAAGATCAGTTGTGGCCTTTGCAAATAGTTAGAAATTCATTATATTTAATAATAATTCTAAAAATAGATCTAAGAATATTCTAAGAATAGTACATTATTGATATTGTCAATGTAATGCATTTGAAAGGGACACTAAAGAAATTAAAGTTCCTTAAGCTATTTTCAGATGTATACTTTTCCTTTGATCTCTATATAACAAAATGTTTCATTGCTTGCACAGTTAGGAAACATGCAAAAAATAATATGAAAAAGTAAATTAACTTTTGTGACTAGTTGTATTCTGCACCAACCCAGGTAACAAGATAGTTGTGAACACTAAGAGTGTTTTGCCTCTGCTAATAATTGGTGCAGACTGTGTACCTTTAAATGCACTGAAGTTGTTGCGTAAACTTATTATTTACGTAAGTTTCTCAAATGATATATTCAAATTAAATTACTGGAAAATAATATAAAATAGTTATTGAGCGTTTTCTTTTACTGTTAAGGATAATCAAATGTTAAATTTACTTTGGGTATAAATACTATAGAAATATAAACTCTTTTAAAAAAATAAAGAGTTATCAGATAATGTTAAAATAATATTATATTTATTTGAAAGTTTATCTTAGGCATATGGATGCATGAGAAAAGGATATTCATATGCAGTTTTAATTTAACATAGTTGATTGATTTAACATATCTGTTAAATTTAACATTTGGTTAACTTTAAAGCATTAAAGGAAAGAATATGTACATATATATAGAGAGAGAGGGTGTGTATATATATTCATATATGTATGCATATGTATGTGTGTTTATATTTATAGTACATATATAAGAATTAACACTCCTTCAAAACCTCAATATTGAGATTAATGATATCAATATTTTATAGGTTAAATATAGCCAATTATAAAAGTCTCCATAACAAAAGGTTTTCTCTCAGCTCACTGAACTAACCTTTACATGTTGTGTTCAAGTGAATAGTCAAAATCTATGTGCCATTTCCCCACACTGTTGATAAACATCATATGCCCGTCACAGATGGTATTAATGGCGCTACTAATGACAATGGAGTCACTTGATATGACTGAATATTAGGTATAAACCACCCAAGAAAGTAAAATGCACTCTGTCAATTTCTACAACACCTAAGATATGATCGACAATAGGTTATTACAGCAATAATTAAGCAATAACTCATCGCTGAAATGGCAATGCTAGTAAATCAAGACAGCCAAGGAAATGCGATAGCATACGGCTATAAAATACTGATTCGATTACTTTAGGAGTTACACGTTAAAAGGTCAACTAAGGTAATATAGAGGGCCACAATCGCTTACATAATGCCAAAAAATTTACGGAAGTATTAGCATAGAAACAGTTTATGTTCATATACATTATTTCAATATAATTTCTAGTGAAGAATTTTAATGGCATAATTCAGAAATATTATTATCAATGAATGTTTTTGGGTCAATCTTGGTTTTAAAACAGGACAGTAATTAAATGAATGTACATGAGTTATTATCTAGCATTATCATTACACCTCATGGTATCAGTCCAATATTTTAAAAAAGAAAGCTCTCTCTCAAAATATTTAATGGAAGGAAAAGGGGGAAAAAGTGTTATTTGAGTGTATGCTGTTAAAATGGTCAGCAAACAAATTCTGAATTGCATTTAACTCTGCCAACCTCCAGAATAACGGTGACTGAGCTAATATAATCATAATCTAGTCCATATTAAGCCTTATGCTGCTGTTATCAATTGTAAGGCATTACAGTTCAAATCACCACTTAGGTATATGAGCCAGTATCACAAGCTCTCAAGGACTGTCACAGTCAATATCAAATAGCCAAGTTGAACTTTGTATTTTCTGAAAAGAGAAAAGAAAAATTGAATTTGTTATTTAGGTTACTACTGAAATATTTTATACATAGGTAAAATACCACACTTTACATAAGAGTGTGTGTTTTTGTTTTTGACATGAGGAAAGTATCGAAAGAACTTTCTTATGAAAAGAATTTTCGTATGCTAAGTATTGGACCAACCTCTCACAGTTTTCACCATTTATTCAGTCCCCCATCCCAGGTACCTGGCAATCATCTGAATTTTCTGAATACTATCTTTCAACTAATAGCTCCATATCTCTGTTACCAAATTTTACTGGTTTTATGTCTTTACATTTTTTCAAAACTATTTTCTTTCCATGTCTACTGTTAGTAGTGTAATTAAGCGAGGAAAGATAGTGCCTTATCTGCACTACTAAAGCATTCATAGCCTCTCTTCCAGTCTCCATTCTAGCATTATTCAATGACATCTTTTACATGTCCTCTAGGGAGACTCACCTAAAACAAAATATTTTACATCTTTAGATGGTCTCCTATTATCCTGAGTATGGTATAGATACAATTCCCTAGATTAGTGTTTCTAAAACATTGTGTATATAAATCACCTGGTCAACTTGCTAGATTCATTTCCCTTGCTGGATTCAAGGGCCTAACCCCGAGAAAGTCTGGCCCAGCAGGGTCAACATGGGGTCAGGAATCTACATTTTAATTGGCATCATATGCCTATCACAGATGGTAGATGTGCCCTTCATGACCTGGCAACCTTCTCCCTAGCCATTTCCCACCAGGTAAGGTATTTTCAGCTTAATAGTACAAAACTGTTTGTAGTATTCCTTCTTTATTCATGCTGAGGGGTGCCAAGGGAAGTTTACAGATAAACACAGTGTGTCTGTAGCAAGTATTAGGAAGAAATAAATGAGATAAGGGCATAGAGAATGACGGTCCTGCCATAGTTTTTATGGGGTGCTCAGGGAAAGCCTTTTTGTTAAGGTGACTTTTGAGTTGAGATCTTAATGAAGTGAAGGAGAAAGCCATAATATCTGGGTTAAGACCATTCTGGACAGAGGGGAAATGAAGGCCCTGGACCTAGAGCTTAACGGGAAGGGGTTGTGGAATTAGGCACAGTTTGAGCTGCAGACAGGGACGTCATCTTTTAGGGCTGGATGAAATAGATATTTCTGGTAAAGAATAACCTAGGGTGCTAGGTAAAAATGTATACTTTGTAAACCTTACTGAATTTTTCTAAGAGAGGGGACCCCGAGGGTCTACATCTCTTAAACAAGTTTCCAAAGGGACTGACATATCATATAATAAATAATTTTAATTCTTTTAAATATAATGAGAAGGCATTGTAGCAGAGCGGCTCTCAAATATTAGTAAGCATCAGAATCCCCTACTGGGCTGGTTAAAATATATTGCCAGGCCTCCCCTCCAGAGTTTCTGATTCAGTGATCTGGGAGTTGGGCCTGAGAATTTGCATTTCTCGTAACTTCAGGAGATGCTGATGCTGCTGGTGCAGGGACCACACTTTGGAGACCATTCCTGAAGAATTTTGAGCCAGGTAGGAATAAAGACCCACCTATAATTTCAGAGTGTCTAAGGGTCGATTAGAAGGTAATTAAACTAAGGCCTAGGGGGAGCAAGGACAATTTCTAGCCAAAGGAATAGACTTCCTGAAATCTTCAAGTGTCAGTGAATTAATTACTTTTTTGAAGCTAAAAAGGGAGGCACCAAGGATGCAGTGTGAATAGTGAGAAGGAAGAAAGTAAGAGAAGAGCTCAAATGCCAGCAAGAGATGGATGAAGGTGGGGCAAGATCCTTCAGGGCCTTGTAGACGATGTTAATTAAATTGATCTATATTAAAAAAATATAAAAATCCATTGGATGGCTTTAAATGAGGAAATATCATCAGAATTATTTTAAGCGTTTGAGGGAAAACTGAACCTACATGGGACTAGTAAACTAAAGAAGAAAATAAAGGAATGGCAAACATCAATTTCAGAGAAAGTTATGGAGATCTCAGTTTGCTGTATATCTGTAAAAAAGAGTATTAATAACAATAACTTACATTTTATAGTCCCCTGAATTTCGCAAACTATTTTCACATACATTTACTTAACTGACATTATGATAATCACTTAAAGTAGTTAGAAATTAATACCTCCCATGAGAATACAGAGAGAGAGTTTTTATTGAAAAGAACTGAATTCTTCACACTTTATCAAAGAGATTTAGGAGACATCTTGGAGATAACCTGAGGCTTAAAGACAATGTGAGTTCAGCCTTATCAGAGGATTGGGAACTCAAAGTATCCCACCAGCTGAAGAGGGAAGCCCCTAAGAACAGAAACCACAAGCATCAATAATTCCCAAAGGAGGACTGATATGTGTCACATGTCATATGAGTAGGTTTGATACATCTCATAATCAGGAATTGGTGAAAGACAAATGGTAAAAGAAAGATGGCCAGGTGTAACATGAGACACATTTTTTGTGTGCACATATTCCAGTTTATCAGTCACAGCTTCATTAATGTATGATATCCCTCAAGAGAGAAAAGTGCAGTGCTTTTTGGTAAAAGAGCTCATAAAATTTGACTGAAAGAACCACAGGTACATGCAAGGTTGATTGAAATGTGTCTTCATATTTCTTATCTACACATCAATCATTTATTGAGTACATAGCTTTTCAAAGCCATGAGAAGGAATCTGCGAAATAAAAAGAGATAAAATATTTTTCTTGAATAGAAAACGTTAGGTGGCTTTTTAATGTGTTTGAATTCCTGTTGTTTGGACAAGGGCTTTGGGCAGGAGTTTCCTGTTACTCCGCTTACCTGATATTCTACCCCCCTGGGATCTTCACCTGCACACTCACACAAACACACATGCACACTCGCATTCACTATTCTGCGTGAATTACTTATTTTGCATGGAGAAATATAAACAGATTAAATCAAAATAATGTCTAAAGAAGAGCAAAAAAACAAAAAGAAAGGAAGGAATAGAGAAATTAAGATAACTCTTTTAAAGAATATGATGATTTGATGTTTATGAAATAAGGCGATTTCTGGCTACTGAGTTCTGTTAGACATTGCTGCTTGATGTTCTAATATTAGCAAACTATACCATCTTAGTGCAGACTGCCTACCTTACACTGAAAGGTAAACGGTGACCTAATGAGTCAACAGAACCTAAACGTGGGTTTACCTTCTCACCCAAGTTCTGTCGGTGTGTTCTTAAAGGGAATTTATATGCTTTACCCTCACACTACTAGACTCCGAATTCATCTTGTACTTGGAGCACATTTATGAGGGTCTTAGGTTTTGTGGTGAGGGAATGCACTCCTACCTTGAACTCTAGCTGCTGACTCAAGCCTGGTTAATGCAGATCTCTGTCATATATCAGCTATACAGAATATAAATCAAGATATAAATAATGACACAGGTCGACCTATCTAGTTGGGATAAATCTAAGAGCCACTGGCAAAACTTTATATGTCTAAATACTTAACAAGGCACATAGAACTATCCCCAATTTGTTACTTCTACTATAAATGTGACAGATTGCCTTTTTCGAGTAGAACTGCAACAATAACTGCCATTCCACATGCTCTTCTGCAATGTGGCCTTGCCATGTCCCCATCAAAATTGGAATTTATGTATCCATTTTTTTGATCATGGCTGAAGTAGGATGAAAGTTTTGACTACTGTGACCATTACAATATGTCAGGAATTATGCTATGTCAAGCATAGCCCTTTACTGGCCTAGTAGCAAGCACCTGTCACTTCTTGTCTCATGGGACATTCACTCTTGGGACGTTTTCACTCAAAAACCAACTGTGCTGTGAGAAGAGAAGCCCAAGCCATGTGGCAAGCTCATATACAGGAACTCTGGTCTATACTCCAGCTTTAGTTCCCGGGCAACAACCAGCAACAGCTGCCACCCAGGTTAGTGGGCCACCTCATTTGGACTGGACCCTCATAGGAGATGGCAAGTGAGAACCACTCACTTGAGCCAGGTCAACCCACTGAACCTGGATGCCTGGTTTCCTAAATGCTTGGCCCAATAAGAACCTTCTAGGTACATGCAAATGAAGAAAAAAGTGAATGAAATGTCTTCATCTTTTAAAATTTCTCTAGCCCCTCCCCCAAAGATCTCTTGTAAAAGACATCTGCCTCTACTCTTCAATTTTCGTTATTATAGTGACAATTTTCTACAAGAGCCTATGTCTTGCTTTTTGAGCAGACATGTTAGGGCCCTCATGATCTACCTCAGATTATCCTACCAGTGATTGGAACTCCTCCTGTCTTAAACACAAGATCTTGCTAGTCTACTATGATATAAAAGACTTTTAGAATTTATAAATATATTATTAATTACTGTTAGAAAATATTTCCTCAGCTTAATGTATCTAACAGTAGCCTACCATCTCATTAAATAAAACCTATATACCATCACCATCACCACCAAAAAAGTACAAGGAGAGGTTAGATAAATGTCTCCCAAAAGTTACTCTTTTAATGACTTTCCTCCTCTCCACTGCAGTTTGAAAACACTGAACATAATTTCCCATCTAGATTATTAGGTTCAAGAAATTTGTTGAATAATCATTCATAATAGATGCTGTATTAACAATTTTTTTCTCGTCTACAGACCTCTAAAGACTCAGTGATCGCATTTGAACTTCTCTCATAAAATAAATACCTCCTTCATTAAATGTATTCCATAAACTAAGATACTTTTGTCAATAACAAGAGACAGTAGTCACTAATTATACAAGTTGATTTGTCATAGGGATAGATTGTACTTCAAAGTAACAATGGGAATTTCAATTCTCTTCTTTTTGAAGCGGTGGAAAATTATCAATAAATTATAAGCACCATAACTGAATACATCTTGTATTTTGGCAAATTTAAGACAGCCTACTGAAAGATAGCTAGCTGTTTTATTTTTAAAGTTTTTATTTTTAAAGTTTTATTTTCCTTTTTATTGATATTCTTCAGAAACCAGGAGATCAATAAACAATGTAATCTGGGCAGTGAATACCATACAATTATTATAAGCTATTGCAGAAATACAGCTATGGAATTATAGGACACAAGAGACAAGCAAAGTTTTTAAAAATCCAAGTAGGGTGTTTATATCATAATAAATGTTCTAGAATGAACTTACCTTAGAGGTGGAAGGTAGATGATCTTCCTTTTTAAAAAGCCAGTAAAATGTTCTTTTTTTGGCTTTGTGTCCCATTATTTGTTATAACCATCTGGAATTCGAACACATTTCATCTCTGATTATTTTCAGAGGAATAATTATTTGATAGTATTTGTGCCCCTGAGATGTTTTAATGCTTAGATACATATGAAAAGTATTCTAATAAGCTATTGAAATTAACCTGCTCATAGCACTAATCATATTTTATTTGCCATTTGCAGGGAGTTATTATAAGTAAAGGAGTGAAAGCAGATTGAATTTTAGGAACTTATGTTTAAAATGTTTGAAATTTACAGTGAAAATGCAAAGTACTGTCACAACTATAACTTAATTTCTAACAAAGTAAGATAAACTGAAGTAAACACTTGAGAGTATATTATAGATTTTGACAGCATGTTAACTATGAATGCCTTCTGTCTTTCCAAATTGTTCACAGAAAAATAAACAATATTAAGGTCACTGGACCTTTCAAATCTCAAGTTCCTTGCAATTATAAACAAGCAAGTTACAATAAGCTTAAAATACAGATTTAAACAACTTCATTATGATATATCCAAAGTTTTACAACTTATTTGAAAAAGAACAGCACCTCATTATTTCTTACCAAATCCTATTTAGCATGAGGAGAAGAGACTGGGATCTTCAAATTAGTGTTAGAGAAATTACTTCTTGCTGCTCTATGTCTGCAGAATAAGCAAAAGCAAGGGAGGGGACCATATAACAGGTGATTTTATTCACTTAGTGATAACAACCTGGGCCAAATCAGTGGATGCGGGGATTAAAAGACAAAGGGAATTTGCAGGCTCTTTAGGGTACAGAATTGGACTGTTTGGACATAGAATTGACATGATGAATAGAATACTGAATACTTTGTGAGCTAATCAGAAAAAATTACTTTTAGAATGATAAACAAAATAAAATAATTGAAGCCAATTCTTTTCCAAATACTGTAAATATTCCTCAGACGACCAAATAGCAGAAGGGATAAAAAGAACGATGCTAAATTGCAAAATTAAAAATAAGTAAAAAGAAAGAATATTCCCACAAATTCAAGACACAGTGACAATCCCACTTCATAGGTTCTGCACAGTTATGTATGCAGTGGAACTACACTCTCAGAGCCCCAGCTGCTATTGCTATTAAAGTGACTACTGCTTCTGAGCCATATTTCTTATCATCTCAAGCACTGCAATATGCTCCCTTTTCCTGTTTCAGAATATTTGATGTTATTCCTACTTTCCCTTAGATCTTGTTCTTTCCCTCTGACAAAAAATTTTACTGAGTCAAACTTTCACCTTCTCCAAACCTCCTCTGGCTTTATTAATTCCTTTGCTAAAACCATCTGAGAACATTATTTTGCATACCGCACGCCTTCAAGCCGTTAATTGTTACTCTTTTTTTGGATGTTGTAGCTGAAAGAGCGGAAGTTGATACTACTATCCTTGAAGAACTAAAAAGCCCTAAGTCAGATATTCACATTTTAAAGAGTAGAAAACAATCTGGATTTTGGAAGAATAAAGATCATATCAGACTGAAAAAGAAAAAGCAGCCCTGCAGGTTTAGATGGGGAGGATAATTAGAGATAAAATGAGCTGCAAAGTTAACGTGAAACACAGCTTCTCACGAGGTCACGCGGTGGCTGTGGACTGCCATCACCAGTCCCTCCGAGGGATACTGCTTTTGTCTTTTAACCTATGGTGCCATGGATGTGCTTATTTTCAGCACAGCCCCCCATCCTTGGTTAATCTCCATTTCTAATCTGCCTCAGAAAGAAAAACTGATCCACCATCCATCCCGTTTCCCTTAGATCTTGCTCAAAATTCTTTGGTGGGAACCTAAACCTTAAAAAATACACTTACCTCTGACCATTTTCCACAGTTTATCTGAAGAGGGCTGCTACTACACTGAGTCGATTAACTTGATATTGTCGAATTATAGGCTTGTTCCTGTAATCATGGCATATGTGATGTGTATGTATTGCAATTCCTTATAAATAACTCCACTGGTCAGAACTGATTTATGTAGTGATATTGAATCTCTTTTCCTAAAGGCTGAAATGCACATGATTCTCTGCTTTGTGCTTTGGGGGATAAGAATATTTTAGTACATTTTATTAGATTTTTCTAGAAGTTGAAACAATTATACACAAAAATTAGGAAACTGTTGACAGTGTTTACAGAGTGTAAAACAAAACTTTATTTAATTTCTTGCTTAAATGTCTCAATATTAGAAAGGTAGATATTTTCACTTTTTTAAAAATTGAAAGGAAATCTTCTCTTGAATATTTCCTTGTCTCATATTTCTCACCATCGGAATGTTTTATCCAAGTTGACCCGAGTTGTGACCCAAGTTGAAGATATCTTGCATTGGAGAAAGTCACAAGTGTGCACAGACTCAACAATTTTTTTCTACTCATATAGCTTTTCTGAAAGGAAAAATAAAAGCAATAATGAAAACCAAAAGCAACACAGGAAAACATAATCTAGCTGACAGAGATACAGATGAGAATATCTCAAGAATGTTGAAGTAGAAACATAAATGGAGCTGCATTGAGAATTGAAAATACTGAATAGAAACGATGTTTGCAAAAACGGAAATATAAAACATGATCCTTAAAAAAAGACACATGTGGAAGTAAAATCTGTCAAATTCTGGGTTAATACAGTAACGACCAAAATAATTGGTTACCGATGAAGGAAAGGTTTGCTCATTTCCTCCTTTTTCTGAGAGTGGTGCCAGTCCTCCCAGTTTAAAATTGTGTCTGAATCATCAAGAAATATATTTTTAGGATATGTTTTCAAATTGTCACTAGCGAAAGTAAGGTAAAATGTAAAACTGCCTATAGTGATGGAAAAGCAACAATAAAACATAACCAGAAAGAAAAAAATAGGAAAGAAACCATTTTGCAGAAGATTTTTTTATAGAGAATAACTCAAGATAAGTGAGAACAGTACTATAGAAAAGAGATTGTACTCAGATTAGAGTCCATTCCAGTTTATTTAAAGTAGTCAATATCCTTTCTTCTGACAAGATTCCAAAAGCAGCTATACTTTTATGAAAGCAATGTACACTTAGGAGTCAAAAGTCATGCATAAAAATAATACGCACAATTAGACTCATCCTAGAATATGTCTATAGAAAATTCTTTTTTATTATATGTAAATAAAATATAAAAGAAATGGACAAGTTTTGCTATATAAGTAAAATATATCACAGTTGGAAAAATTCTTTACATCTAACATATCAGCTTTAAAAATAAACATAAATTAACTGTTTTAAAAGATAACAGTTTCCTATTGCATTAAATCAAATATGTAGGCTATTCACAAGAGATATACCTAAGTATAAAATAGAAATTCTAAAAACCAAAGATATCAGACAAGCACAAGTATTTAAAAAAAGAGCTTTCATAATAGCAAAATTAAAAAAATGAAATTCAAGGCAAAGTAATTCAATGAAGCATCAATAACTATTTTATTTTCATAAACATTACAATTTCAAGAAGAATTAAAATAAAAATTGATGCTTTAATACAAAAGAATCTAGTATTAAAGTATATGAAGAATAATTTTTGGAAATAAGCATATATTGGGAAAGATTTTAACAAATCCTATAAACAAACAAGGATAGAAGTCTAATTCTAAAATTGAGAACAACATTTATCTTGTGAGATGGAATTTTAATAAATGTTTACAAGCTATTAATAATGCTGGGGGAAGAATAGAGAGATTTGCATAAGAAACCAGGGTTAAAGTTGCTAGGTCTTTCCATCCAAGAATCAGAGATATAGAAACTCCATGTCAAAAGCCCAATGTAAGTAAAACAAAGCACCTAAAATGCTAGCACCAATGAAAAGACAAAGCCAATGGGCAGACTTTTGCCAAAGCAGAGATTTTCTAAGTCTGGAGTTAGTTTGATGCCAGAAACTGGGAACTGCTGTGTCCCAAACATGATTGTGACATAAGTACCAGTTGGGTAGCAGAGTGGGTGAATCTAAGAGCTGCATGTTGCCAATTTTAACCAAGCGAAATGTTGAGAGAAGGAGGAACATCCTCTCTTGCGTCCAGAAGAACCAGGGTAGGTTTTTGAGGTGCAGCTACTGACAGTGAGTGGTGCTCAGTTCATGGGTTCTGTTTGAGCTACAACTGAGCTCAGCAGTTGTGTTCAGGAAGTCCTATGGTTCAATCCAACAACCTTACTTGTAAAATGCGACACCTTGAGCAAGTTATTGCACCTCTCTGAATCATAGATCCCTTACCTACAAAATGGAAACAATGCTGTCTGCACAGTGTTGTTATAAAGCAAAGGCAAGATTTTCTTCTTCAGTTACTTAAAACAGCGTCTGGCATGACTATCTCTCTATTGCCAATCAAATTATTAAGTACAAAGAAACCTTCACAAAATTTCCACAACTCCTCTAAATTGTGCATAATATATTGACAGACAAAACAACAAAAAAGAAATTATTAAATTTTTATAAAGCTCTAAATATTCTAGTATATACACATTTAAAACTCTGCATAATAACTAAGTAAAAATGCAGTCAAAAGGACAAACATAATATTATGTTTAAATAAAAACAGTGCCAATACTCAAACAAAACTGAGACAGGAATCAGTCTAATGAGACAGGGCCATCAGCAAGACCCCTCGCCTAACAAGATAAGACCCTTAACCAATTGGAAAGCTAGAGAATCAGATATAGGCTGCCAAGATCCAGATTCTGCAGCCTCTGGTCTTTCCTGGGCTTATGCATGTGCCCTAGCATGCAGGAGTCCACTAAAGGTGACCCTGGCCCCATTAGAATAGTAAAAATGACACCCAAGGAGGAAGAGCTAGCATACTAATGATATATGTGTCACATGTAGTAGCATGCTACAGAAAGTACAGGCACAAGGAAACACCCTCCCCACACACACATGCTGTGACAAGGCACTCTTCCCAGACTTTGCCTAATAAAAGCTCCACAGTCCTGCTCCCTAATGAGCCGGTCATGGTCACCTGCCCTTTCCTTTCTGTACCGGCTCCCTTGTGCCTCTCATGTGCACAAGCTAATAACATTTCACTTTTCTGCTCCCACTTCTTGTCTCTTGATTCCCATCCTGGGGGACAAGAAGCCAATGTGCTAGTAACAAAACTATGGCCCAAACTTTGTGGGAGGCAAGTGCAGAGTCATATAATTTCATTATTTGACAATAACTGCTAGAAACATACTAATTCAAAATTCAATTGAAAAGGATGGAGTAGGATGGCCAGAAAATGCTGGATACCCAGTTTAATTTGAATTTCAGATAATTTTTTTCTTTTAGTATAAATATTGACCATCATTGTTTGTCTGAAATTAAAATTGAATTAGGCATTCTATATTTTTATTCGACATATCTGGCAACCTTAAAATAGACATCAGTGGAAATGAAAGAAAAAGAATAAGAAAGGGATTATAAAAATATACACGGGAATAAATATTCTAGAAATTAGGAGAATTATATAACTAAAATGCAAACAATGGTAAAACATTGTAAAAGCTCAAACTCCTCAATTTCTTTTAACAGAAAAGACAAATGTAAAATTGCATAAGAAAGCAGCAATAACTTAGAGGGAAAGAACACTGACATTACTGTGTAGATTTGCAAAATATTCCTGTGTTCTTCTCAAAACAAATTATTGGAAAGAACCTCATTGCCAATTTAAATCAGCCATGGTGAAATTAAAATCAAGGTTAAATTGCCATTGTAGAAACATGGTTAATGACAGAGAAAAATACCTATGCTGTCCTACCAGAAAGAAAGGCATTGCATAATAGGATAAACAAAAGAATCCTAATTGTGCCCGTAAGTACGTACTTGAATATATGCAAAGCAAACATATATGAATGATATTCAGTAAATTTCCTCTTAACTCACCCCGCTTCTACCAACTATTTAATCAATGTTTTAAAATTCCCTGTAAAATATATAGAAAAGCAGCTCATTCTAAATGTTCTAGGAGGGTAAGCTACACTCCAGTGAGCTAAGAAGCTGATGTGTTTGAATTTGCTCTGCAAAAATATTATTGTGAAAAATTGTTTCAATGACACATAAGTTAATATTTTAGAACATCCAACATGCCAGGATGCTAAAAAAGGCACTTTCTCAGGGAAATATCATACAAAATCTGGAAATCTGTCCTCAGTTGCTCTACAATTATTTTAAAGTTCTTACTCTACATTTGAGAAACTAAAACATGAACTCTTGTATGATGCGTTGTACCTATGATTTTAAAAAGAAAACCTATAAGAAGTGCCCATCCAGTGGATCCATACTCATAATAAAAGATAACCAATAAGATACCTCTCTAGATCACTTAGGGAATAATAGCTTGATTCTACCATGAAATGCTGAGTATTTTATCTTTATATTATGTGGTTTGGGGCAAGTTTTATTTATTTTTTTATATTTTCTGTTTTTAATATTTTTAATAATGAACATGTATTACTTTCCCCCCAACTGCAGAGATCTTAGGATACATGACCCCCTAACTGTATATATCATAGTTTAATAATAATTATTATAATAATGATAATAGAGCAACAGATTTTGCAGAAACCTAAGTTCATAAAATATGGGGGCTCTTCAAGGAAAAGAATTAAAATTAGAAATTAAATATTTCTAAATTTAATAAAATAAAACACATCACAAATTTTTAAAAGCTGCCAAATGTCACATATATATCTACAATTTAAAAAGCAGGAATAACAACTGCACTTCTATAATAAATATTTTCTTACAGGTTTTCTGTGCATATTCCTTGCCTCTTTAAATGACAACATTTTCTAGAGAAAGATGATTTAGTCTTTCCTCTAACATGGTTGACTGGAATCGGGATTTTATAATTTGTAGTTCTGAAAACTTTCTTTTAACCTCACAGCTCATTAGTACAATGTAAATTTTTTAGGATTATTGTAAAAGTTGGGGGAAATTCTACCAATTTTCATGCATGCTGTGAGACTTCAGGGAATTTCAGGTTGTCTTAGATTTATAAACCCTGGTACTTTTCTCACCAGGTGCTGAAGGCCGCATTTGTGCTGTGTGTTATGTGGCTCTGCTCCTTAGTGTCACAAGCCTAGTAAGTCATCAGAGAACTCGGTAGGCGTGTTCCTGAAAGCAGTGTCTACTCTGGGAGGACTAGCAGTAATTAACTAGGGTAGGCAGAAGTCTGAGATAAATTCCGAGATTTTAGCCCCTTGGTGTACATGTCCTGTGTAATCCCTCCTGCTGGAGTACGGGCAGAACCGTGAATATGATGGACAGCACTCTCATAATTTAGTTACACGGCAAAGATGAAGGGATTCTATAGACGTAATTAAGGTCCTAAATCAGCAGACTATGAGCTGATCAAGAATGATCGTTCTGGGTTGACCTGACCTAATTAGGTAAGCCCTAGAGAGACTGGCTCCTCCTGAAGGAAGAGATTCAGAGCATGAGGATGTGAGAAGGCCCATAGAGGGAGCCCCGTGGCAAGGCACCCAGGAGGCTCTAGACACAGAGCAACGCCTGGCTAACAGGGAAAGACAATGGAAGCCTCAGCCCTACAAAGGCAAGGAACTTAATTTTACCAAAAATGTTAAAAAAAGGACTCTGAGTTATAGGAAGGAATAAAGCCAAGCCAGCACACTGATTTATGCTTTGTGAAACTCCAGTGATAGGACCCAGCTCAGCATGCTCAGACTTCTGACTTACGTAAATTAGTAGATAAAAAATAAGTACGGCTTTAAGCCACTAAGTCTGTAGTAATTTGTTGTACAGCAATAGAAAACTAATATAACAATACATAGAAACAATGCAAAACCACACATGTATCTCTTAACCCTAAACCAATGTTTCCACCTCAGTTTCCCCTTAGGCTGATCTCAAAATGTCCATAGCGATTCCAATGTACTTAGCACAAGAAAAAGAATGATGGAGAGGCAACACCAATGGAATCTCGAGATTTAAACTACTTTAACTTTGTAAAACTTACAAAATATGTAAGAAAATGTGAGCATGTTGCCCAGGATGTTGGAAGGGGCCCATACACATGCAATACTAAAATATCTAAAACATAAGCTTCCCATATGTCAAGCACTAGGATAAACATTTTTGTGCTTTATCTCATTTAACAGTTAAACCTATGAATAAATAATAAGAATCAGAAGGCAAGTTATTTTACTACAGATCTTGTGATCCTACATTTAAGCCACGCTTGATTGCAATTACGTCAATTTCTCCACATTACTGACATATAAAAAGTGTTTAAAAAATAAGCATATCATGGCCAATATCAAGAAACCTGTATGAACAGTTTTAGGCTGACCCTAAGTTTGAACTTTACTGGTTATGATTAGATTCTATTTGTTTTTATATCTTAAAATTCAATAAATAAAATGTGCTCAAACAAATGCATTCATTGACCATTCAAGTCACAGTGTAATGGGTCCTGTGCTGGAGCAAGACCTGGACCTATGGAGGAAAAGGGATCCTTAAAACTATTTCCTGTTCTAGAAGGAAAGGCCATGGACCAGTACCTTGTGGACATCATGTGGGCGCAGCTTTAGAAAAGCAGTGTGGAGCAGTGTGGAACAAGTTCTCAGCAAAAGAGCGGTGTACATTTTCAACCCTGGAGTCTTCATTAGGACAATTTAATTTGTATTTGTGTTGCAAACAAAATCTAGATAAAAATAATAATTTATTGTCATGATAGGGTGGTGCCCTGAGCTTAAATGTGATTTTTCTCAGAAACCTTAGAACTTGAATTGAGAATGAGTTCAGAAAATTAACTTTAGAGCAAAAGAAAGGTAGAAATCCTCTCTCCTGCTGGGTAGACTGACGTCAAATGCCCGGCATTTCATTTTTCATACTGGGAACCGACATCATGTTCCTCAAAAGATAGCTGCCTGTCCATCTTTTCAATTCAGAACAAATTAAGACTTTGAAACAAGTCAAAGGAATTGAAGCTATCCTTTCCTTTTGAGAAAAAGAAACTAGATGGGATAGGGGAAACTGGGAGTTCAAGGAAACAGTACTTCTATGTGCAAAGTTCTTAAGAGAAAAACGCAAATAGGATACAATTGTTAGGAATTTTAAATAGGGAATTTAAAATCTTCAAAGCAATTAGAATTGTCAGAGAAGAAAGCAAAGACAATTATATGATATGGATAAAAGTGATAGAATCTTCCCATTTATTATTGAAAATTACATAGTTTAAATATTAAATGTTTCTATGTGATTTCGAATGGATTGATTAAAGACAAAAGCATCAGAACAACAATTTGCAAAAGACAGTAACTTTCGTAGAGATGATTTAATTGTAAAATCAATGAATTGTCTTTTGGATGATTTCTTATGTGACTGTGCCAATTAATTTATTTTCATGAAACATGTAATGGATGGTTTAATAAAAATATACGTAGAACACATACCTGAAGTTAAAACCAGGCAATATTCATTGTTTTGTCCTGATTTTTTAAAATCAATGTATTTCGCATAAATTTCTTATGCTCAGCATTGATTGGTAATTTCAAAGATCTTGTATCCCTATCCCTACATTCCTTCATCATGTAATTGTTAGGGCTCATTAGTGGCCGCCTCTTTGAAAGGAAACAGGTGCTCTCCAGTTCGCCACAGCACCGTACCCCTCCCAACTGCTTACCCACATAGCCTCTTCGGGCGTCTGAGTGTATTATGTTGCACACATGCAGGCACATAAATCATTTGGAGTTTATGATAAAAGTAGATATATCTTTGCTGCAATTTATATTTCTACAGTTTATAATAATGTAAATACGTTTAACAAATTCAGACTCTTTATATAAAAGTAGAATTTTAACTCACTTATAAGATGTTTTGCATACCCCTTAGCAGCTTATAAATATGTTAAAACTGAAAATCATGCAACTCAGTAAGCATTTAACACCTCCAATTAGTGCAGAGCCTGGTGCTGAGTTCTTTGATTTGACTCCTGATCTCCAGTAGCCTAATCCTTGTACCAGAGATATGTACATACGACTATGAAACAAAGCAGAAATTGAGAAAAAATACACAACATAATTATCAAATAGTGGTGTGGTTGAAAATTATAATTTTCTTCAGAGGAATTAGAGAAGACGTTGTTTATAAGGTGACACAATCTTTGTCTTGAAAAATGAGCAGGATTTTATCCATTGGAGATATGGAGAGGTAAGATAAAGACTGAGCACAAGAAAAAACGCATAAACTACCAAATACTTTGGAGAATGTGCTGTCTTTTAAGTAAAACAAAGAGATGTATCAGAAGGTAAAAAAAGCATAGATGGAGCCAGAAGCCAGAGAACATGACACCTAATTTTCATGGTGTATCAGTTAGAAAAGGTTAAATTATGTAGCAGTAATGAACAACCAAGTCCCAAATCTTAGTAGCTTAAAGAGTAATGGTTTACTTCTTGCTTATATGCATATCTTGGGTCACGATAGGCTTTGTTCTTGTCATAGTAATTCTGGAAAGCTACCTGCTGTAGCATCTGTCATCTAGATTTTTTCTGGTCACTGAGGAAAGAGGAAGGAACGTAGTGAAAACTTACTCTTAAAAGATTCCATCTGGAAGAAATGCTATCATTTTCCTTCCCAATTTATTAACCACACCAGGTCATATGACCATGTCTGATGTTGGGAGACAATTATTCATGAGTATCTCACATTTCTGCATGATGTGAGCTAAGGCATTCAAAGCTATGGTAAAGATGTTAGTATAAGAATATACTGCAGAATAGTAAAGTTAGGAGTAATGTTCAGTAAAGTTTAAAGATGAAAACATTTTGCTTCCAATTCTAGAGAAGATTAGTTTACCTTCCAGAGTAAAGATACAATCTCTCTCTCTCCTGAAGAAAAAATGAGTGCGTTACCAGCATCCCTGTATAAGGTCAAAGTCTCCTAAACCCAGAATTCCTCTTGGATAGTGCATTCCAATGCATGCGCAAATACTATCCAGCCCCCACCATATCACCGTGTATGGATTGGGACTTAGGAACAGACGCTATGATGTTACTTTGTCTATTAGTGCTTTTTCCATGAATAATAAGCTTTTTGTCTGACCCAGAGGCCTCAGATTTTCCGTCAGGGTGTAAATATAAAACTCTGACAGCTAACTTATCTTGCAAATAGAGTAAAATCTCAAAAACTTCAGTTTCTGAACTAACACAAATTTCATGTAGTCAGGGAAGTACAAGTTTAACATGCTCCTAGAAAGAGGAAATCTGGGAATAGCAGTAAACTGCTAGAATGACTCTGACACATGGTAACGAAACCAGGGCTGATTCCTTTGGTTTATTGGGTCCTCAGTATTTTATGGAAGGCATCCTGATTATAGTAAGCTTGTACTTACATTTAAAAGTGCAGTTAAACCCAAAAAGGAAGGGTCCTTAGGGGCTTTGAGCCCCAGTCCTTGGTGAATCATATTTATCACAAATACAAAAATGCAAATATTCAAAGAAAACTGGGAGACTTCTGTCACCTGTGATCTGACGTTCACCATTAGCATAAGAAACTGATAAACATAGCATCTATTCTGGGAGTAACGTTATTTAAGTCCCAGAGAAACATTCTTCCACATCTTTTTCCCTTGAAGCCGAGTGGCTTACATCTGAATGGCATGGACATGACTGGTCTCTGCTGCTGTATGTTGGAAACAAACACGGCTTTAGGGTATGGGAAGGACTTGTGGTGAGAGAGAGTGCTTATGTAAATGTCGTAGGCAGAATAATGGCCTGCCCAAAGTTTCCAGGGTCTAATTCCCAGGTTTTGTGAATATGTTACTTTACATGGCAAAAGGGATGTTGCATACGTAATTATGGTTAAGGACATTGAAACAGGGAGATTACACTGGATTATCCACGTGGAGCTGAACTAACCACAGGGGAACTTAAAAGCAGAGGATCTTCTCTGGCTGTGATCAAAGAGATTGAATACCTGTGGGAAAAAGATCAGAGAGATGCAACTCTGTTGCCTTTGAAGATGAAGGAGGGAGTCAGGACTCAAAGAATGTGGTGGCCTCTAGAATCTGGAAAAGGCAGAGAAATGGATTCTCCCCCAGAGGCTCCAGATGGAAGAAAGCCCTGCCCACACCCTTGAGTTCACCCTGGTTAGATGTGTGTTGACCTTCTGACCTACAGAACTACAAGATAATAAATCAGTTTTGTTTGAAGCCATCAAGTTTGCGCTACCTCTTAGAGAAGCAACAGAAAACAAATGGAGCATGAGAAAAGAGAGATGAATTAACTCTAGACTTGTGTGGACGCAACTGATCATTTATAACAAGTATCACTTCCTATTTGTGGTGAGCACGCATTTTATCGTTTTCTTACAGTTCCCATTTGTGGTTCGTAGTGCAGTACATCAAAGAATTGCACACGGTAGCTGAGGAGTATTTTGTGATATTAAAGAAACTATATTAACTTTAAATATCTTTTATAGGTCTAGATCTAATATCTAATTGTGATACTAATATTTTACATTGCCTACAAGATGTGTATTGAAACAGAACTTGAATATATTGTTAATATTTAGTACAATTTGCAGTAAAATAAACATTTTCACATTTATTAAAAAATTTTTGGTTAAAACTTTTATATTCTTCCATTATGATTTATATTCTACATTTGAAAATAGTAATACGGGACCTGCTTGGTGGCAGTGGTTAAGCTTGCACACTCTGCTTCCACGGGCTGGGGTTTGCCCATTCAGATCCTGGGTGCAGACCTATGCACCACTAATCAAGCCATGCAGTGGCAGGCATCCTACATATAAAATAGAGGAAGCTGGGCACAGATGTTAGCTCAGGGCCAGTCTTCCTCAAAAAAAAAGTAAAATAAAATAAAATAGTAATAGATTTTATATTTTAAAGATTAACTAAAATTATGTCTATATTTTACTTATACTTTGAAGAAAACATATTAAAATTCACTAATTGTTAATAAAATTAAATTCAATTTTCAATTTCAATGTTCTCAATAAAACACTAATTATGTTCCATACTTGACTATAACAACTAAATTATAAATTTTCTTGACATCGAGTCTAGGAAAATGAGCCTTATGGAATAAAATAAACTATTAGTTATGTATTTCTTTTCTTGTTAGTCATCTGAGTATTGCTGACCCATTAAGAATATACCAAGGCATGCACAAAAATAAATTCAATATTCTTTGGTATTTTGCCAAATTTTAATCATATATAAATAGCTTCATATATGTTTTTCATTTTTTTGCTTTATGAAAGCATAATTGTCACTTAAGATGATAGAAAGTGTTATATTTAGCAGCTTATTAGATTAATTTTTAACTTTGAAATGTAGAGACATATGTTAAATGGCCCTCCTTTTGCAGTCCTGCCCAGTCCTTGCGTATGTTAGAGTGGTGTCTACGTTAATGTCACCAAATTTGGGAGTAGTTTCCATGAACTACACAGGCATGACCTTGTTCACAGCTGTTCTTATTACTGTCATTTTAGGTTTTGTTTTGTTTTTTAATGTTGGCATTTTGTCTGTCAAGGTATTTTCCATTTCAAATAGGTTCAACAAGAAAACAGAATGAATTAGCATTTGAACTAAAGTTAAAACCTAATGGAGAAGAAATTAAATATATATAAAGTAAATATTTATTATTGAAAGAATGACCTCAATTCCATATTCCTTTCAAAGTAACAACTAAGTGCTTTATGGGAACTAGGAAATAAAAATCCTCACACATAGATAAATCTGTGTTAAAGTGTGTTATTGCAATACACTCAAACTCTGAATGTAAAAAAAAAATAAAGTTCATTGAGGAATTTATTTCTTTATATATAATATAGATTATATTATAATGTGATAAGAAAAACTATTTCTGTAAACCTAACAGATCTTTCAATAAATATGAAATAATTCTAAATAATATGAAATTATCAGCTCATAATTTACAGGATACTGTTTATTTTTGTTATTCTTTGGATGTTCATTAAATGATAAAGCATTTCACAATCAATGGCATGTTAGATTAGATGAAATATGATAAATCATAACTAAGGATGCTTATTCTAAGAATGCAAGGATGCTTCAGTGTAGGAAATTAATGCAATGCACTATTTTAATGAGTTAAAGAGAAAAGCTTGAAGAACATATTTTAAAAAAATGTAGAGGGGTTGGCCTAGTGGCACAGCGGTTAAGTTTGCACGTTCCACTTCAGCAGCCAGGGTTTGCTGGTTCAGACCCCGGTGTGGACCCACGCACCACTTGTCCCATGCTATGGTAGGCACCCCACATATAAAGTAGAGGGAGAGGGGCATGGATGTTAGCTCAGCACCAGTCTTCCTCAGCAAAAAAGAGGAGGATTGGCGGCAAATGTTAGCTCAGGGCTAATCTTCCTCAAAAAAAAAAAAAAGTAGAAAAGACATACGCAACATTCATCATACTTCCATTATTCAAACTTCCTAGCAAAATAGACACAAAAGGAAACTTCCGTAATTTTATGTAAAACATCTATTAAAAATATCACACTTATTGAAAAGTCCTACTTTCCAATAAGGAAAAAGTCATATTTGTTGGAAGCTGCATAGAATCTATCAATTATATCAAGAACAAGATCAGGAGGTCCACCAGCACCACTATTTTTCAACATTACTTGTTGAATTATATTATATAATTTTACCAATTATAGTAACCAGTATCAAAAGCAAAACGGAAAAATTATTTGTAAATAAATAAAAGTCACTTGTTTTCAATACACAATTGATGTCAAACTAAGATATGTAACATAGTAAGACTTGATTGACAATAGTAATCAAAACTATGCGGCAACTGAGAATGAACCAAATAAAATATACGAAAGGCCTATATTGAAAAAATGTAATCATCAATGAAGTGCTTAAGAGACCACGTGAATAAAAGCATAGATACTCTACTATTGGAACTTTCCAATAATGATATGACTTGTTAATCTATAAATGCAGTGCACTTCCATTCAAAACCCAAATGATTTTTATGAAACTAAATAAACTATTTCTAAAATCTATATATAAAAGTATAGGCTATGAATAATCAAGAAACATTTGAAGGACAGGATGAGAATAAATCTTGCATACACCACATCTTACTACAAAGCTATATCAAGACCATGTGATTGATATACAGATAGACAAATAGGCCAATGAAAGACAAAAAAAAGAAACGCTTAGAAGCAGCTCAATGCCAATATGAAAACATAATATATGGCAGAGATAATGTAGAGCAGTGGAAAATAAAATGTGTATCCACATCTCCCTATATATAACAATGATAAGTTCCAGGTAGGTTAGAAATTTAAGCGTTACAAGCAAACTATACAACTTTTACAAAACTAATGTTGAAGCTTTTTATTGATGTTCGGTAAAACACACCTGTTTTGTTTTTTTTAAAGATTGGCACCTGAGCTAACATCTATTGCCAATCTTTTTTTTTTCCTTCTTCTCCCCAAAGCCCCTAGTACATAGTTGTATATTCCAGTTGTAGGTCCTTCCAGTTGTGCTAAGAACACTCCTATTTTTAAGGAGAAAACCAAAGAGAGTAAATTTGAATGTAACAAAAGAAAGAAGTTGAATTCCTTAGAATTTGAATTTACAACACAGAAAAGAGTGCATAAAGTAAGAAGACAAGCTGAGAGTAGGTAAGTATAGACGCAATATACAGAAACCTCTGATCCAGAATGTTTATTTACAAATCCTAATTAACATAAGGAAAATTATTTTAAAAATGAGTGAATAATATGGAAAGGTGCTTTACTATAGAGGATATTTGAATCACCAATAAACCAATACTCTAGTTACTTACCGCTATGTAAGGAACCATCCAAGATTGAATGGGCTTATTTGGAAAGTTCTCCTTAGAATCTCTAAAGCCGTTTCAGTCAGAATGTGGTTGGGGCTAGAGTCATGATTTTCACTATCTAGCACTCAGGCTGGATGGCTAGAAAAGCTGAGGGCTAGTCAGGCATCTCTGCATACTGCCAAGAGGGTTAGGTTTCCTAATATCATATCCTAATATGCTGGACCTCTTATATTGTGGTTGACTTCCCCCAGAATGAGCATTCCAAAAGACATGAAGATTAAAATGCAAACCTGTGCCCCAAAATTGGCACAATGTCACTTCTGCCATATTCTGTTGGACACAGCAAATCATGAGCCTACCTCTTTTCTCGGGTGAGGACATACACCTCAACTCTTAGCGAGAGAAGCTTCAAAGAGTTCTTGGCCATCTTTGATCTTCCACAAACTTTGAAAATACTCTCAAACTACAAGTAGTCAAATAAATAAATTATAACCATGAGGAAATGACATTTATCCAACATCTTCTTGGCCAGAATGTTTAAACTCTGAAAATAGCAAGCATTGGTGGAGAGAGAAAAACTCATGCACTCCTGGGTAAGCGGACATGGGTAAAACTCTTCGGAGGGCAATATTTATAATATCTACTAAAGTTGAAAATGGTCAAACTCTCTGGCTCAGTAATTCCACTTCTATATGTATAATCTAGAGACATTTTCACAAATGCGCATCAGGATATTTGCACAAGAAGTTCATACTATTGTTCATTGTTCATAGTACGAAAAAATGTAGACTGCTGGATTGAGTCTCGCCCAGCAGAGGACAATGGGAAAGGGAAAAGAAACGGGGTCTCATTTGTAGCTGCTATATTTAATACTTAATTTCATTTCTTAAAAATCTGAAGTGAACATAGTATATGTTAAGATTTACTGAAGACTGGGACGTTTATAAATGAGTGTCCATCATATTAATATATTATTTTCAGAGAATAAAAATTGTTTCAAAAATTCAATAAAGAGCACCTGGAACAAATTTCAAGTTATACTGGATGCTGTAACTTAGAGCTCAGAAAGTATGTTGAAAGGGAGAAAAGATATTTACATATATTAATGTGGTTAAAGCAATTTTTATTTATTTGGGAAGTTTTCTTTGGTGAAGCTCTTAATTTGTGCATTAATTAAAAAGTGCGCCTGAAATACATCAGACAAGATAGAAAAAAGATAACTCATTCTTTGCTTTCTGCATATATATTACATACATATAATATTTTTCAAACATTAATGTATTCATACAAATTGAAAATGGACAGCTCTTTAAATTTCATTATCAAATCAGATAATGTATTCACATGAAATTAATAACTTGTCTTATTCATCCAATTTAATGTAAAGTCTATTTCTCATGTTAATTTCAAAGTGATACAATCATAAGCCACACCAAATATTATTTTAAAATATTTCTAGTTATAACACTCAAATAACTATTAGTATATAATTTTGCAGATATAAATCTGAAAAGTAGCCCAGATAACCCTATTCCTTAATATTTTCTAGAGATTTTCCTTTGGTTAGTAACTAGTAACTTTAAAATTGTGCCCTCTGTGCTTTAGGAATCCTGCATTCTCCAAGTCTCAGATAAATGTTTTATGCATGCGTGTCAATCATGACAACTGATTTGCATGTTTTACTGAATTTGTTGTCTACTTGATCTGTCATTTACTGAGAGTACTGTCTTAAAACCTCACAATATGATGGTAGACTTACTAATTCTAGTTAATTCATAATTAAATAAGTAATTATTATTAATTAATTATTCCTCCTGTAGTTCTGTTACCTTTTGTTTTATAGTCGAAGCTAGATTATTAGGGGAAACATACGTTGAGTTGTTATATCATCTTGATTAGTGAAACTTCTACCATTATGGAGTGCTGTTCCTTTTTTCTTGTCATGCTTTTCCTTCATGTATTTTTGTCTGATATTAATATTTTATTAATTACTGATATTTGGTTAGAGATGGTATAATTTTTCCCACCATTTGATTTCAAATATTTACTGGGTCCTTATGGTTTATATTTGTGTCTTTTAACCTGTGTGTAACCAATAATTTTCAATTAATTGGAGAGTATAGTCATCCACACTTATGGATATATTCATACTCTTTTCTATTGTATTATTTGTGCCTTATGTTTTTGCCTTTTTCTACTTCTTTTTTTCTTTCTAGTCAGTTTCTGAAATGAATTTTTATTTCATTTTCCCCTTTACAATTTAGAAAATTCACAGTGTATTTCCATTTTTTCAGTAGTTATACTTTAAATTTAATCATGCATATTTACAATAATAAAGTCTAAAGTTAGTGAATACCTTAGTTCATATCCCAAAGAATATAAGTAAACTAAATTGCTATCATGTCTGGCACCTCTCCTCTCTATTAACAGATCCTTCTTGCCTTTACTTTAATTCTATTTTCTAAACCCACAAAGTATAAATTATTATTACTGTTTTATAAATGCAATGTTTATTTGGCCTTTCTCATGGGTATCATCTATTTTGCACACTATTCTTTCCTGCAAGTCAAACCTTCTTTTGTAGATCATTTACCATCTTCCTGAAATACATCTTTCAAAAACAACTTTATCGAGAGTCTTGTGGTAGTACTCTCAAAGGTGAGTACTCGGTTTTTGTCTAAAACATGCTATTGAAAAATAGATACATGGGATTACAATTCTTGAGTGAATTTCTTAAGCATTTTAAAGATACAATTCCATTGTCTATGGTTTCCATTATCTCTGTCAAGGTGAGTTGTTGAATTGTCATTTTCTTCTCTCTGCAACTTTTAAGCTCTTACTTTATTCTTTGGTGTTCTAAAGTTTCAGTAAGTCCCCAAAAAGGATTTCACTATATTTGTTTTCCTCAAGATACACTAGGATTTCAGATATGAAACTGTTGTCATTCATCAGTCAGGAAGATTTTTTAAGCATAACCTCTTCAAATATTCTCCTTTTTAAATTCATATTTCCTCTCCTGCTGGAGATCTGTTTAGAATTAAGGTAAATGTTTTGCCCTTTTCTATCTTCCATGAGCCTTACCTTCCATTTTATATGATCTACTTCTTTGCTTTACTTTGCTGTATTCAAATAATCACCTAACTCGTAATCCTTGTTCAGTAATTTGACCTTTGGCTAGGTCTAGTATGCTCTTTAAATCATTAATTTAGTTTCCATATTTAATCATTATATTTTCCTTTCTACAAATTCAATTTCCTTTTTATTCAGATCCCTCTGGTCATTTTCTATGGACAAATTTTTCTTTATCTTACTTTCACTATCCTTTCAAATTTTTTAATATAAATATACTCATTAGATTATGTTGAAGAATATGAAATGTGTAACATTGTGGTTCAACTGAATATACTATGTGTCATAAATCCTATAACTGCTCCCGATTTTTGAAGGCTCTGATTTAAGGCTCTTTGCTTTCTTGCTTTCATCAGTGTTTGAGATTCTGTTTTACGAATACATTTTCCTTCTAACTTTTTCTGTGGACATTTTTGAAGGCTTGTTTGGGATTATGTACCTCAAGAGAGGATTTGACTTTGCTTCCACCATATACTTATGGCACTACAAACTCAGGATTATTTTCAACTTTATTGTAAGCCTGGGCTTTTTTTTTTTTTTTAAATAAAGTGTTTATCTTAGGATAGTTTTAGAGTCACAGAAAAGTTGCAAATATAGCATAGAGAGTTCCTGTCTACTTCACTTAGTGATCCCCTTTGTTAACATCTCAAATTACTATGGAAAATTTGTTCCAACTGAACAGTCAACATTGATCCCCTAAACTCCAGGCTTTATTTGGATTTCACTAGTCTTATCATTAACTTCCTTTTTATTTTCCGGTAACTCACTCAAGATTCCACACTACTTATAGTTGTCATGCCTCCTTCGTCTCCTCTGGTCTGTGGTAGTTTTTCTATCTTTCCTTGATGCTCATGATCTTGACAGTTTTGAGGATCACTGGTCAGATATTTTGTAGAACGTCCCTCAGTTTGGGTTTGGATGATGTTTCCCTCATAGGTAGACTGGGGTAGAGGGTTTTGAGGAAGGTGCCCACAGGGTGAGTGGCCCTTCTCACCCCATCATGTCTTGGGCACCTTGTCACTAACAAGCCTTATCACTCATTTTGTTTTTAAGTTACTGCACAGGTGGTGTGGATTTAGGTCTCAAATCTATGTGATGAGGTGATTGTCATTAGAAATTCTTAAGCAGAGATTTCCCATTTTATTTTCTTCCTCTTCTCCCAGATCCAAAGGCAGATACAAAAGTAACTCCAAGCTAGAATCTACGTATTTTCACAACTTAAAAAAGAATGGGGGAAAAGTTTCTTAAAAAGTTTTTTCCTTTGTAAACTTAGAATTTAAAATTAGAGCTCCAAATCTATGAATTTTATGTTGAATGTTTGGAGATATACTCATTAGTAATTATCTTAGTCAGTCCAGGCTGCTGTAACAAAATGCCATGCACTCAGTAGCTTAAACAACAAACAGTTATTTCTCATAGTTCTGGAGGCTGGTAAGTTCAAGATCAAGGGGCCGGCAGATCTGGCGTCTGTTAAGGCCATGCTTCCTGGCTTATGGATGGCTGTCTTCTCACTGCATCCTCATAGGGCAGAGAGCAGAGAGAAGGAGGGGGCTCTCTCCTAACTCTTACCAGGGTGCTAAACCCATTCATGAGGGAGCCACCCTCATGACATCATCTAATCCTAATTGCCTCCTAAAGGCCCCACTTCTTAATACCCTCACATTGAGGGGTAGGGCTTGATCATATGAATTTTGTGGGGACACAAACCTTCAGTCCAGAAAACAATCATATTTGATTTGATGCCTTTTAGTTTGTTTCTAACTAGCTGGGTGAAGAAAAGTTAACTGACCTTTAAGCATTAAGCCCATCACCTGGCCGTGTCGACGGTGAGGATAAAGTATAATCATGCATGTGATTTAGCACCATGCTGACACACTGTTCGTGCTCCGTAGAGGTTTGTAATTAACTTTAAAAGTGGAAAAGTCCAATCTGGTAAAGATAACGTGGTAACCTTGTCCTAGAACCAAGGATAACACGGATCTATGTCAGTTTTTTGTGACCTTTAAGATAATATATTCCTTTAAAGTAATACACATATAGAATAAATAATTAGGATCAAATTTTAAAAAGTCTACTTTAAACACTTTTGATTCTTATCTGTTTAATGTTCCTCACTAATTACTTGTTAAGGTAGTTTGTAAATTCATCTTTATAGATGTGTTGTTAATGTAACATAACTGAACTTTTGGTAAATAAGAAAAATGATTAGGAAGATAAAACAACGTATAGCTTTGACTGCAATTTAGTTTGACAGAGTATATATTAAAATATACGTCCATGTAATTATTGCTGTCTTTCCAAATATTTTATAACCTGCTGTTATTCATATTTTAGAGATGCAAAAATATTTTTCTAGGTGTGGGTAATGACCTCTGACTATTCCTGAGAGCTTGCTTTTTCAATTTATAGCTTCTATACCAGCGAAAAGTGAGTTATGAAAAATAACCTCATTACCTTTATGCAATTACAATGATTGGATTTTTCTACAGTCTTTTTCACCAAATATCTATTTTTCCTCACTAAATATGTATATGTATTGCTAGAAAACTGGCTGTTTTACTCTGATTCTTCCATTCATAGTGAGAGGTTATAAAGAATATATTATTTTTAAAGGACTACCATCAATGGAGAAAGAAATTAAACCAATACCCTAAAAATGTGAACATGTATGTTACAATAAAAGAAAAAAACAAGCAGTTGAGATGATTATTTGTCAATACAAGAAAAAGTTAAACATAGTTATTCAAAAATTGTAATGAGACATGCCTTGTTAAGTATTTTGGTTCCTGACTCTAGGTGTCATTGATGTAATAAAAATTTTTTAAATGAATATGCTAAATATAAGACCACAGGGTTCTAGTATTATGTATGAATATGACAGAAGTTAGATAACCAAACTGTTATTAGCATGGTTATTTTCAACATGGAAGCTATCTCTCAGCCCTACCTGCTTTTCTTAAATATTCTTCAGTTTTCCACTTCAACAATCAATATCTAAAAATATAATTACAAGTAAGATCTTTACAGTAAGTAAACCTTTTTCCATATTTTGAGGATGGTCATAAGCAGTGTCAAGATGGAAATTTTGAAAGATTTCATGAAAAACATCCTCATTCCAAATGGTGGTGGCCCTTGCCTGTAATTGTGGCAGAGTACAAATTTCCTATGATTTTACGTGGCTCAAAGCCACTAACAATAATATACTTTTTATACTTCCCCTTTGAGTTTAGATATTTTTCAACATGCTGGGATTATATAGATTTCATGAAAAGATCATTTGCCATTTTTAAGGATATTTTTCTAAATAACAAGAGAAATAATCAGGCAGAGGTGAAGTAGCACCCCCTAGAAGGGCAGGAGCTCAGGGTTTCTCAGTGCAGTAGGGGATATCACAATCAGGTATCAGAAAAGGGGTCATGGGAAAGCCAGTGCTGGAGGGGGTGTGTGTGTGTGTGTGTGTAAAACCTACTTTATTCAAGCAACATTTGTGAAGGCACCCCAGATCATTTAACGTTATATTTCCCTTCCCCACGAAAAGCCAGCACTCCCCAGCATCTGAGTCTGCTGGCACAGTTAGAGTGTCAAAACTCAGGGCAGAACTTGGTAAGTCAGGACCGATCTTCAGCTATTACAGAAAGCAGACTTCTTTTTTCTGTTAATGCTATTGGCAAATTTCTGCAGAAATGTTATGGACAGTATTCCCCTTAGAAGTGGCTACTTACGTTTATGAAACACAAATTTATGTGGCCTCTGGCTGAAGTATTTAGTTAACTTCTTATAGGTACCATTAAAATTGGTTCAGTTATGAAGCAGTGATGAAAAAAACCTCCTGTGATTAATTCCTTGTGCCTGATCCATAGCTCTCTTAGTACTTTAAAATAAATTCTTTAAATACATATTGTGTATTCAATAAATAAAGGCAAAAAGAGTATTAAATTAAATCAAAAAATGTTCTCCAAATTGTAATGATCTTGCATATGAGACAGCTCTAAAATGTGGTAATACTTTTCTTTTGATCACTGTAATAAAACACGTAATTTTAAATTTACCTTCTTGATTATTTTTAAGTGTACAGTCAGTGGTATTCAGTGTATTCATATTGTCGTGCAAACATCTCCAGAATATTTTCATCCTGCAACACTGGAACCCACGAAATACTAATCCTCTCTCCCTTCAGCCCTCAGTAACCACCTTTCTACTTTCTGTTTCTCTTATTTTTACATTAGATACATCATATAAGAGGTATCATACAATCTTTGTCTTTCTGTGACTATATCTCTTTGTTAGCATAATGTCCTCGAGGTTCACCCATGTTGTGGCATGTGACAGAATTTACTTCTTTTTTAAGGCTGCATAAAACTCCATTGTAAGTATATACCATGTTTTCTTTATCCATTCATGTGTCAATAGAAATTTGGGTTGCTTCCACCTCTTGGCCACTGTGAAAAATGCTAGGATGAAGATGGGTGTGAAAATATCTCTTTGAGATCTTGCTTGGAGTTCTTTTGGATATATACCCAGAAGTGGGATGGCTGGACTATGTGATAATTCTATTTTTAATTTTCTGAAGAACCCCCAAACTGTTTTCCATAAAAGCTGCACCATTTTACATTCCCCACAGTGTACAAGGGTTCCAACTTCTCCACATCCTTATCAGCACTTGTTATTTTCTATTCTTTTGAAAGTGGCCATCCTGATGAGTGTGAGGTAACCTCTCATTGTGGTTTCGATTTGAATTTCCATAATCATTAGTGACGTTGAGCACCTTTTCGTGTGCCTACTAGGCATTTGTATATCTTATTCGGAGAAATAACTATTTAAGTCTTTTGCCTAATTTAAATTTTTTTCTATTGCTGAGTTATAGAAGTTCCTCATATTCTGGATATTAACCCTTTGTCAAATATATGATTTGCAATTATTTTTTCCCATTCCATAGGTTGCCTGTTCACTCTGTCAATTGTTTCCTTTGTCACACAGAAGTTTTTAAGTTTTCTGTAGTCCCACTTGCCTATTTTTTATTTTGTTGCCTGTGGTTTTGGTGTCATATCCAAGAAATCATCACCAAATCCAATGTTGTGACATTTTTCCCTTTTTTTTTTCTAGGAATGTAACAGATTTAGGTCTTATATTTAGGTCTTTAATCCATTTTGAGTTAATTTTTGTATATTGTGTCAGGTAAGAGTCAAACTTCATGTTTTTGCATGTGGACATAACATTTTCTTTAAAAGTAGTTGATTTTATTTATGAAATTTAAATCTCTGAAACAGAGGTTACATAATGGTGAGTCAAGAGCTAGACCTGGTTGACAGATAGCATCTCTAATTTTTTCCCCTCCATTTATAATGGACGCTATTTAAAAACAGAAGACTTAGCTACTTCCATAAAAATTGATCTCTTCTCTGTAAACATACAGGTTTCTAGCTTCTCTTAACACTCCAGAGAGCTGGGCCTGTCGGCACGCCAGCACTGTCCAGGAACCAGTCAGCCATAGTGCTTTTGGATAAGGAGCCAGCGGGCCACCTTGCTACATTCCCCATCCCTCCCTGTTGCCATGGCAGCACTTAGCTGTCAAGAGTCAGGGGCTTTCAGCATCGCTCTTCCACTTTTATTCCTCTCCTAGCAAAGAGGAAAGCAAACCACCACTTGGACCCTTATCTATTTCACAGGTGGGAAAAGTAAAAGTTGACCCAGAGGGCTACATGTTTCAAGAAAAGATTAGGAGTGCATTTTTTTTAAGTAAGTGAAGAATATTTTTCAACCTGGCATATTTCAAGCATTCACATTACCTGCCCACCCACTGTAGACATTTGAGTCTGCAAACTCTGCTTTAAGCAGTAACTCACGGTGACAGCGACAAGTGTGCCATAAATATTCTCAGAAGTTCATCATCATATATCTTGCTCCTGAGGGAAGCAGAAGTGATGAAAGGTTTTATTAGGGTGCATAGCAGCACTTCTTCCTTTGTTCAGTGCATGTTATTTTACTTTTTTCCCTCAAATTGAATAAAAGCCCCCTGGCATGTGAATGCATGAAGTATGATACCTAATAACAAATTCTCCAGAATATTCAAAATTGACATTTCAAGAACAGTTTTGCTGTTTCCACTGTGAATGTGGTAATGGATTAAACTGTTTACCATTAGTAATTAAGAATAGATTTAAGGGGCCAGCCCAGGGGTGTAGCAGTTAAGTTCGCGCACTCTGCTTCAGCGGCCCCAGGGTTCATAAGTTCAGATCCCGGGTGCAGACCCATACACCATTCATTGTCATGCTGTGGCAGCATCCCACATATAAAATAGAGGAAGACTGGCACAAAATGTTAGCTCAGCAACAGTCTCCCTCAACCAAAAAGAGGATGATTGGCAACAGATGTTAGCTCAGGGCCGATCTTCCTCATCCAAAAAAAAAAAAGGGAATAGATTTAAACTGCCTATAGATTTCCAGCCTATTTTGACAAGATTCACTACTTTTCACACACACACTCTCACAGGCAATGATAGACCAGGCAATAATAAAGTAGATGAAAGATAACCAGCTTTCAATAAAACAGTAGTTAAATACTGTAAAGTAAATATTTAAAATGAGAAATCCTTTCAAGTCATCTCAGCTTCTTAGTGTAAATGAGAGGAGAATTCTGGTTACCATTTAAATTTGAAGTACTTCATCCATTATGGTGACAGAAGTGGTTTAAACAGCTATCATAACACTCTTTGAAACTTTTAAAGAGCTTTGGGTCCTTCCAAGATGAACGTCCTTTCTTTCTTGCCTCTCATTCCTTAAACTATTTTCTGAAGAGACCAATGTTTTCCGGTTTAACTGGCTCCAACGCTGGGCATTATGTCACTGCTTTCCTTTCTTTCTTTACAAATGGAATTCAAAATATACTTTTTTCCAAACAATTGTCCCTCGGCCATACTTCCCTGGGGTTAACGGGATCCACGGGGAGCTAAAGTCCAGCCCTGTGGTGGGAACCCTGCAGTGTCCTTCCTTTAGTCTCTGCCTTCTCACGCTCCTTCCCCTTGGGTAAATTCACTCTCAGTCCACTGCAATCCGCCCTCTGCGAACAGGTTACACTAACCAGGCGGGACAGTCCTGACCACACGGGACGGTCAGGCGGGCCTCACCGCGGAGAGCTGGCCGCCCGCGCCAGACCTGGCGCACAGCCAGTGCATTGCAGCCTCTGAAGAGACCTGCAGTCTAGAACACTCCTCTTGCCCTTTTTAAGTTATAAAATTATGAGCTTTATTTATATTTTGGTGTTTGTAAAGTAAGTGGTATAAAAGATCTCATAAAATTAAAAATTTTTACCACTTCCAAAAAAATACTGTAGTACAACCTAATCCGACAAAAACTTCTAGAAAATAAAAAAGAGAAGATACATAAATAGGACATCAGATAAGTATCAAAGCATGCATGCAGTGAGTCCATGCTTATTAGAGAGTCTTCTGAATTATTGTGGTTTTCCAAGTAGTCCAGAACCCGGAAAGCGACGCTCTGTCTCATGTTCAGAGTATTGGGATGGTCTGCCACTCTGCTAATTTAATTAAATGCTGTTTGGTTTAAAGATCATTATAAACCTATTTAACATGTAAGCCTAGATCCCTCCGGGATACTTGATAAAATTAATTTCCTAAAACTGCAAGTCTGAGGAAGAGAAGCTCAACCATGATTCAATCACAAAGTTACAGACACCTGGAAAAACTGAAGCAGCATTCATTTCTTTCTTCGTTCCTTTAACAGATTTTCTTTGCTGCATGCTCTGTCAAGCATTCTGCTAGGCGCTGGATTACCAGGTGAACAAAGCCTAATCACCTGCTCCAATAGTTTATGCATTTGTAATGAGAGAAGACGTCATCTAATCAATTAACAAGAAAGAGATTCTAGTCCAAGGTTCTCAAACTTGAGTGCACACTGTAATTACTTGGAGAGCTTTAAAATTTATCCATGCTGGTGTCCCTCCTCTAGAGATTCTGGGTAAGTCCCATGTGTTTGGATTTTTCAAAACCCCCATATGACTCAGATGTGCAAGCACAGTGGAGAACCATTTGCCTAGAATATTATGTTAACCAGAGAGTTAAAGTTGGAAAATGTGATAGAATTGTCAATTTCTGCATTTCTAAAGCCTACTGGATGTCCCAAGCATCACCTTAAAATATGATCAAGGCTTCTCGGAATTGAAAGTGTCTAAACTTTATTAAAGCAGAGATGCAATTTAATGGAAATGCAAAGATATCTGAAGGAAGATTAAAGACTCTAAAGATGCCTTGCAAAAGATAAAAGAAATTTCTGAAAATCCTGAGAAAGAAATTGAGAATTGGAAATACCCACACGTCCAAGACAAACATATGAGCTACAAATGATTGAAGGAAGAAATTGGAGATGACTATCAGAATTTTAGTAAAGACTGAATAAGGTAGAAGAGGAGATTAAAATGCTATGGATAGACTGAAGAGAACTTGAGTGACCAAAATATTGGATTAAATTTTTGTAGCTCTCTTTATCATCTGTCTGGATCAATGCAGACACTTTATAGATCTCCTTTCTCGTATTTATATTGGTAGATTCCTCAGTTCACTTTACTTCTTGGCAGTATTCCTAGTGTTCTTAAACTATATATATCAAACTCCATTATGCAACTCATCTCAGTTGGACATCGTAGTGTTGGTGTGAGACGAAAACCAAACTTTCCCCTGGGTTGCATCTGGGACAGAAGATTGATTTTTATTAGAGATTTGACATAATAAATCAAGTTTCTGCCCCTTTTATTTCTCTTTCTTATTCATTGAACTTTAAGATCCAAATGAGTGAGATGAGTATTATTTCAAAGTCATTATCAGCCAAAGCAGGACAGTATCGTATACAACCATTAGGAGCATGGGCTCTAGAGCAAGGTTTGTAACTCAAGGGTGTGCCCTGAATTCTGCCTTTTATGGGCTCTGTGAACTCCAGGTCATGAATAAATTAATCTTCCTCTGCGGATTCCAGGTTCACAGCAGTAGAAATAAAGCCGTAAAACCAATTCTATCTTTTTTAAAAATTATTCACAGTAAATTCTACCAGGATGGTTTTACAATTTTTTTATGAAAGTATTTGATTTAGGAAATTCCCACACAAATCCAATGGAGACGCAAAAATATTAAGGATGCAACTTAAATTATAAAATGCACAGTTAAAATAGGATATAATGCCATTTGGTTTATTGCAACTCACTATATTTTCGTAGTCCACAGTTCCATAATTTAAATTAAAATATTAACTGGTCAATGTAATATTATTCCATAAATTAAAATATTAACTGGTCAATGTAAAACCAGTTATTTAAGATTTCAGTGACTGATTTAACAAAGGCTCTACAATTAACTTTATAATAATCTATTTGCTAAAATGGTCAATATATTAAAACAGGTAGACATAATAAGCAACCAACTCAATTGTTCAGCATGTGGCCACCACAGTATAGTTACAATGAGTTGGCGGAATTATTGGTGATGTCTCCAGGCTCATATGGATAATTTTTATTCATTGGTGGACTTCCTTTACTCTGTAGTTTATAAGAACAACTGTGGTTAATTGTAAATGAATAAATTCTTTCTATGATAGAAAGTTACTCATTTCCCCCAAAGCCTTTCTTTAAAAATGATTATATATTGATTAAATAAAGTAAAAAAAAAGTTACCTAAAAATATCACATAGTCCTGGTGTTATCTTCCAGCTGGTGCTAATGAAAATAAATGTGTCAGTCTTAACACTATTCAGATCCTTATCCGTATCAGTTACTTATTGCTTTCCATGCCTCATCATAATTCCCACTGAAACAAATCAGAGATTTTGTTAACACATTACAGAGTCAGATCTTTTTCATTTTGAGAAGAATTCCCTTTTGCTTTGTTTCTAAGACAGTTCGCTTTCCTCCAGTCTCAGCTCTTGACATTTCTGGGAGGACATCTCTGTACTGGGTACTTTCTTCCTATTCACGAGTTTAGTTGATCCACTCCTTGTCATAAAGTTAGTAAATGCAGGGCGAGGATTTTACCTTAAGTCCCCTGACACTGAATCCATCACTATTCCAATCTACCAAGTGACTTACTTGCACTTTTATATTAATGAAAATAATAAACTGATTTAATTTCCCACTTAAAAAATATTTTAAATAGAAATGGGAATTCATAAAGCACATCCTGAACCAGAAATATTGGGGAGTACTGGTTTCCTTGCTAATCGAGGTCTTTCTCTCTCTCAACTGTACCAGGTTTTAATAACTTAAAGTCCAGTTCTTGGATAACTTACATAATAGCAACCTTGGAAAGAGGCTTTTGGTGAAAACATACACTTGAGTTATAATAGAGCAATCATGTTCTGAATTAGAGTTTTTATTTTATAGTCTTGGGTAACGTTAGGTTTAAACTCACAATCTAGTCCTATTTAAATACTAGAGTGCAAGTTACAGATTGTGTCAGAGCTGCTTTTTTTATTGAATCTAGTGAGTAATTTGTTCAAGGCCCCAGATATATAAAAATTACTTAACAGTCACAACGTCATAATGGCTTTTCCCTCAGGGAACAGACTTAGGACTGTGTGGCTCATTACAAGTCCTCAGAGCTTCTATCCTCCCAGCAGGACAACATTCAGCAAAATTCGCAAACAAGCTAAGCCTTTCCAAATATTTGTCATTGGTTAATAAATTATGTTGGTTACTATCATATCTAATAAAATATTTATTTCAAACATCAGGAGGCATGATTTCAGCTAAGACTTTAGTTAAAAATCTATGGGTCAGTAGCTTGATATATCCTCTTTAATCAAAAAGAATCATGAATTGAGTCATAGGCAGTAGGACACAGGTTGAAAACTTGCAGTGAAAGTATCTTAATTTGTCCTGCCCTCATGCTATTAACCTAATTACCATACAATTTAAAGGTAATAATAAATACAGGCTTAAATGAGATCAGACTAAAGTGTGGGCAATTATGCCAAGAACTTTTATAGAAAACACAATGAGTTTTATCAATTCATTTCAATTCTATTTGACTTCCTCTGAAACTCTCAAATTAAAGAGAATAGAATTTTTGATACAATCACAATAAGATGATAATGTAAATCACCCCCTGCCTTGTTGCCATATTATAGTCCTTTTGAAGAGAAATTCCTAGCACAGTTGGAGGTGCAGGTCATGCAATATCACAGAGGTGTATTAGCAGAGAAGTGATAAGATTTATTCCCTGAACAATAAAGCTTTAGGACCTTATTTACACATCAGCAGAATACCAGGCTTTATTTTCTGTATATCTCACTTTAACTGAAAGCTTTGTTTGATTTCAGAGAAAACCTGTACTTGGTAATTAAGAATATGTGTGGACATACCCAGTACTTTTAGTCTAAGGACAACTCTGTTAGACATAGAATTACAGAGCGTGTGTTTTTTATGGACATCAGCAAATAAAGACAGTGTGGGTTCAATTGCATTTCTTTCCTACAAAATCAGGCTGTTTTCGTATGACTGTCTCAATTTGAAAATGTGTGGAGCTCTTAAGAATCACATGAGAAAGTATGCTGATGCATTTTTAAGTGAAATAATTGGAATTAATACAATAATTTGGAAAAATCAATATAACTAATTGAGATCCAGACAAGGGAATCTAAAAGGTTTGGGGAAAGTACTTTGAAAAGAAGTAGAGTTTTCCAGACCATAATTCACTTTAATTTACAGAGCTATTAGTAACATGACTCCCCTTCTGACATCATTAGATCCACAACACATTTTGAGTTAGTACTTTAACATCCAGCATTTAATTGGAAGTCATTATCACACTACATACTATTAGCAAACAAATCCATGAAAAGTTTTGGAAATTCTGAATGGGCAAACCACTATATAGGACACTTAAAAATAAGGCTAATATCAAAAGAGAATGTCAAACATCAAATAAAGTGTATTTGAAAAACAAAGTTATCCCCTTTTATGGTTCAATTTTCCTAAAATGGTAATATAATCTCTAAACATTTTAGAAGTTGTAAATAAGCAGTTATAAATGAACTAGACTTGTTTGTTTAAAGTCAATTAATTAATGGAATATAAGGGTTTCTTTCTCTGAATTATAAAATAAGATTGCTCTTCTACGGCAACTCGATTAGTCTGCTACTGCCATGTAACAAATTTCACACATTTAGAAGATTAAAAACAATGCTTATTTCTTCTCTCACAGTTTCTGCAGATCAGAAGTCCAGGCATCAAAGAGCACAAGGTCTCAGAAGACTGAAATCAAGGTGTCACTGGGGTGTGTTCACATCTGGAACTTGGGGCCCTCTTCCAAGCATATTCAGGTTGTTGGCAGAATCAGTTTCTCTTAAGACTGAAGTCCCTGTTTTCTTGCTGGTTGTGGACTGGGAGTCATTCTCATTTCCTAGAGGCTGCTGTCAGGTCCTGGCCCTCTCAAAACATGGCAGTTTACTTCTTCAAGACCAGCAGGAGAGTCTCTCTCATACTTCTAATCTCTTCCTTCAGAGGGGTCCAGTTCCTTTTAGGGACTCATATTCACAAACAATAATTTCCCGTTTTTTGCCCAATAATCTCCCTTTTGATAAACTCAAAGTCAACTAATTTTAGACCTTAACTATATATATCTGAAAATCTTTTTACTTTTGTCCTGTAATATAATTTAATCATGGGAGTAAATCCATCATATTCCCCATCCTGCCCACACAGAAGGGAAGGCGATTTTTGGGGGGATATGAGTCAAGAGGGAAGAGTCTTGGGGGCTGTCTCAGAACTCTCCCTGCTACAGAAATGTATGATGCTCTTATTGGAAAATTGTGCAGATATTAAAGTGTCCTTAATCATTCATTCTGGTGGTTAGAAAAAAACATGTTTTTTGAAAAATGGAGAAACTGTCTTATTTTTTGTTCTGCACATCAGGTGTTAAAAGATTTCCTTTTAACAAGGGGATTTCAAAGTTATCGATTTTGTCTGTCTTTAGGTATATAGAGATGGTAGGTAACAGAGTCGTCCAGGATAACTAAGCTGAGTAATGGCAGAACTAGGATTGCCCCCATATCTCTAATATCTACCAATTTTCTTATGGGCATTTCATCATTCTTACTGCATGAACAGATGCTGAATTTTATTGCGCGCATTTTCTGCATCTATAGAGATACTTTTTTCCACTTTATTTTGTTAACGTGCCTAGTTTCACTGATAGATTTTCAAATGTTTTGGCCACCTTATATTCTTCTTTTTTTGGCATTTTTGAAGATTTTCTCTTTACCTTTGATTTTCAGCAGTTTTGTTCTGATATTTCTTCATGGATTTCTTTTTATTCATCCCATTTGATGTTTGTTGAGTTCCTAGATTCTACGATTGATTTTTTTCATCAATTTTGGAAAATTCTCAGCCAGTATCTCTTTAAGTATGACTTTGTCCCATTCTCTCACTCTTCTCCTTCCCTGAATCCAATTAAACGTATTTTAGATTTTCCTGATGTATTTTCTACATCTCTTACCTCTCTTCTCTATTTTCCTCTGTATTTCTGTGAATTTTCCTCTCACCTACTGTATGTTCACTAATTTCTTTCAGCATGTCATATCTGCTAATAAATGTGTCTGATGAGTGTGTCTGTGTTAGATCTGCATACAGGAAAATACACACATCTTTAATGTGCAAATTGATAAGGTTTGTCAAATTTATACATCCTTACAATGAAATTTCACACATAAAATATTTTCCATCGTACAGGAAAGTTTTCACATGCTCCCCTCTAGTCAATCTCCACTCTCATGGTCATTCAGTTTTGGTTTCTATCATCGTATGTTAGTTTACCTGTTTTTACATATTATATAAAATAAGCCATATAGTAAACACTCTTTATGTCTTCTCTCTTTTGCTCAAAATAGTTTTGTGATTCATCCTTGCTGTCACATCATCATTAGTTCATTCTTTCTTTGCTAAATAGTATTCCTTTGTATGAATATGCCACAACTTAGTTATCTATTCTCTTGGTAAACAGATATTTTGGTTTTTTTCAGTTTTTAGCCATTATGAGAGGATGTCTAGAAATACTTTTGTTAAAGTCATATTGCAGATATAAGTCTTCATTTCTCTTCAGTAAAGTATACATTGGGAAATTGCTAGGTTATAGGGTAAGTGCGTGGTTAGTGTTATGAGAAACCACTTTTCCAAGGTGGGTATAATATTTTACATTCCCTCCAATAATATATGAGAATTCTAGTTTCTCCGCATCCTTCCAGAATTTGGTACTGCCA